>NC_050589.1:709204-836704 GCF_013368585.1 Megalops cyprinoides | reverse complement strand
GAGGGAGAGAGAGAGGAGAGAGAGAGAGAGAAAGAGAGAAAGAGAGAGAGAGAGAGAGAGAGAGAGAGAAAGAGAGAGAAGAGAGAAAGAGAGAAAGAGAGAAAGAGAGAAAGAGAGAAAGAGAGAGAGAGAGTGAGAGAGAAAAGATAGAAAGAGAGAGAGCTCTTATAATTGGATTACTGATTTGTGCCTCTCCTGACCAGCAGGTCATAATGATAAAACCAACTGCTGTAAATGGCTAACAAATTAACTACAAATCTACTCTGCAAGGACGTTTTCTTTTAAACTGTGATTATAGCCGGATGGGACGTGTCATCACACCCCCCCCCACCCCAGTCATCCTTCAGTACCGGCGGGGGCTGGCTCCTCAGAGAAAGGGGTGGTAATTTGCTCAGCACTTGGCTGGTGCTGCACCCCCTCCCCCGACCCCCCCACCCCCTGTACATGTATTTGTTAATGTAGCACGTCAGCTTAATTTGGTTCAGGGATCAGTCTGTTAAACAATGCTCCAGCTGTGCTCTGCTGTTTAATTAACGGTAATGAAGAGGAGGCAGATCCTGGATCAGTGTGATCTGCCGGTCCTGCGGCAGGACGGGGGCGGGGGTCGTCCCCTGACAGCAGAGCCTCTCCGTAATGCTGCGCCGTGTCTTTAATTAAGGGTCGGCGCAGTCCCTCTCCGGGACAGGCCAGCAGGGTCATTAATAAAGAGGCCAGCCATGTGCTTCACATTCCTGGGGGTAAACAGCCCCCCCTGCCTTTTATATGCCTCAGATCTGCTTTTCAGGAATCTCATTACACCCTGTCTCAGAGGAGACACTGATGGGAGACTACCTGCCACTCCCTGAGAGAGAGAGAGAGAGGGAGAGAGAGCTGGTCCTGAAGCTCACTGCACATCCACCCCTGTTAACCAGCCTCAGGACAGCACCATCCAAACACAGAAAATTAGGGTAAACTGCATTATATCACAGGGCAAATGTACATGCCAAAACTCAAAAGACAAAGTGAATGTCTGTTTGGTCATTACAGACATCACACTTCATCACCTTCACCAGCTAGTAGTATTACTGCAGTATTGCTATTAGTGCTATTATTGCTATTTTAGTGAAATCTTGATAATATAATATTATCAAGATATATAATATAATATAAAATAGGTATGTAGGTATAGATAGATAGGTAGATAGGTAGGTAGGTATAGGTAGGTAGGTAAGTAGGTAGACAGGTAAGTAGGTAGGTAGGTATAGGTAGGTAGGTAGGTAGGTAGGTAGGTATAGATAGGTAGGTAGGTATAGGTAGGTAGGTATAGGTAGGTAGGTAGGTAGATAGGTATAGGTAGGTATAGATAGGTAGGTAGGTATAGGTAGGTATAGCTAGGTATAGATAGGTAGGTAGATATAGATAGGTAGGTAGGTAGGTAGGTAGGTAGGTATAGATAGGTAGGTAGGTAGGTAGGTATAGATAGGTAGGTAGGTAGGTAGGTATAGGTAGGTAGGTATAGGTAGGTATAGGTAGGTAGGTAGGTATAGGTAGGTGTAGGTAGGTAGGTATAGGTAGGTAGGTAGGTAGGTATAGGTAGGTGTAGGTAGGTAGGTATAGGTAGGTGTAGGTAGGTAGGTAGGTATAGGTATAGATAGGTAGGTAGGTAGGTAGGTAGGTATAGGTAGGTGTAGGTAGGTAGGTAGGTATAGGTAGGTGGGTAGGTAGGTATAGATAGGTATAGGTAGGTAGGTATAGGTAGGTGTAGGTAGGTATAGGTAGGTAGGTATAGGTATAGATAGGTAGGTAGGTACGTATATGTAGGTGTAGGTAGGTAGGTAGGTATAGGTAGGGTTAGGTAGGTAGGTAGGTGTAGGTAGGTGTAGGTAGGTATAGGTAGGTAGGTATAGGTATAGATAGGTAGGTAGGTATAGGTAGGTATGGGTAGGTATAAGTGGTTATTGCAGTATTGGACTGTGTGTTGTGTCCCAGTCTCAGGTTTCTCACCATGATTTTGTCCCAGTGAAGGAGGGGGCAGTGAAAGCTCTCCTAAGGCAAGGACAGGCAGTGTGCAGTATGCAGGGACACATAATCACGTACCCCATCTGAGCTGCATGCAGTGCTGACACAGCACTTTGGGTTATTAATATCAGTGCAATATAGAAAAAAACAAATATTGGGCCGTAACACTGTCTGACAAGAGATGGACAAAGCAGCTTTAAGGAAAGGGGAATATAAACTTACTTTGTAATCTGCAGAGGTGCTGATGTACTCACCTGCCTGACCTGACAGACAGACATTTCACCTTCCCCAGATAGACACCTTCACACACACAGCCATTCCTATTAACCCTGTGTGTACATATTTCTGGAGATTACCAGTGACACACCTTGTGCTGGATAACAATGTTTGATTCATTTGATATATCCTTCTCAAGGGAACTTTTACTGGAATCTCTGTTGCTGTTCTCTGGAATTACAGTGCCATGCGGGAGAATGGCAGACTCTTTGTACTGTAGGTGGTGTGTGTTCAAGCAGAGCTTTATCAGACAGCAGCAATCAGCTACTGTGATCAATACCAATAACGTCATGATTGGACCCTGAGATACTCCACAGCTAAGGTAGGGTACGATTGAATTGTGATTGGACGATGAGATGCTCTGCTGCTGAGGCAGGTTGCAATCTTATTGGAGGAGGGAATACTGCTCGAGGCAGGGAGCAATCTTATTGGAGGAGGGAATACTGCTCAAGGCAGGGAGCGATCTTATTGGTGGACAGAATACTGCTCGAGGTAGCAAGCGATCTTATTGGAGGAGGACTCATTTCAAATCTGGCTCAGAAGTCCTGACCCCCGTGTTCCAGCTGCCTGAACAATGCTGAAATGGTGAAAGATTTCTAAAATACTTCATTGATTTTTTGGTTCTCTGTTGCAGTTTTCTGTTGAAGCTGAATGAATTTCAGCTCAAATCGCTGAACGAAGACAAGTTCATTGATTCAGGTTGTTTTTTCTCTGTGGTGTTTCTTTGTCCTCCTGGCAGCTTTCCTTGATGCATCAGAGTAGCCTATCTTGGAATGAATGAGCGTCTTTGATTGTCTGTATGCATTAATCTTTGCTTTCATCAGACAGAGTAATCAGGTAAGAGGGGTGTAATGAGTCAGTTGTCAATATTTGATTACCTCAGTGGGTTTGGAAAGTGGAAAGTGAAACTGAGGGTCATTCTGCTGGCAGGGCCTGTCAGAAAGAGCCGCACTGTCCAGAGACGATACGAGGTGTCGCTCCTGAAACCCACACAGCTGGGGAGATGTGGTCCCCTGGGGGGGTGACAGAGCCCCCCCACGTCCCTCACATCTCTGCAGCCATGACTCTGCCCTCTTCCCATGACACACAGCCTGACACACCTACATCTCATTATACACCCGTATCTTACCCAGTGCTGCCCTGGTGTCTGATTTTCTGCATGCACATATGCAGCCTTCTCCCTGCTGAACCTCTCGCACACTAAATGTTAAGTGTGTCTGCAGCATCTTTAGAATTATAAAGAAATCCTTAAATAAACAAAACCGT
The DNA here is from genome assembly GCF_013368585.1 of Megalops cyprinoides. Classification (NCBI taxonomy): domain Eukaryota; kingdom Metazoa; phylum Chordata; class Actinopteri; order Elopiformes; family Megalopidae; genus Megalops; species Megalops cyprinoides. The sequence continues at coordinate 833,164 of NC_050589.1, read as the reverse complement.
TCACTAATGTTAGCACTGATGAACTGAACCATAGTGTACTAATTTGTCATTTACTGTACACACTCATGAGTCATGTGAATTTTACAGTAACTGAATTTTATGCACGCAAACATTTACATGGCTCAGTAACAACATTACAGTGTACACAACTACAGTGTCATCTTCCGTATTTCTGTGCGACCAGATGTGTACCAATACCACGCCGGCCTCATCAAAGCTGGCTCCCGTTTGATGGAAGAATTTCCATTCTTTTTTTAATCATGTTTTTTATCATGCTCACTGGCCATTGTAGAAGTATTAAATGGCAGCAAACATTAGATAGATTTTCCCCTAACTGTAATGAAAGTAATTATTTCACTTTCACTTGAGTTACCCGGCATGTTATGCAGGGTGCAATGCATGATGGATTATTCTGTCTGTCAGTGACAGTGTATCTCACAGCTCTGCCTTTGGATTTCACATTGACATCCAGAAAGGAAAGAAATGAAATTAGGGATGTGATCCACTCATTAATCAGCAGAAAATAGTGTTGTCATTGTCATGACAACAGAACTCTATGAGTTTATCAACCTAAACTTCCATAAACAGCTCTAGAGAAGCTGGAAATAATGTTTTCTTGAGTCTATACTATAGTTTCTATAGAAGTGTTTATGCTCATAATGAATTAACCCTGCCACACACATACGTGCACACAATCACACAGCATACACACACTTGCACATGCACACACTCGGTCTCACACACGCATGCACAGACGCACACACGCACAGACGCACACACACACACACTCACACACACACACACACACACACACACACACTCACACACACACACACACACTCACACTCACACACACAGCAGTACTGCTCTATTTGCTGCATTAAAATGAGTCCTCTTGCCACTTAATTCAGCGGAGATTAAAAGGCTAATTGAAAACAGGCAGTGATAAGGAGACATAAGAAACACAGCAATGAGAATGTTCTGGAAGCACATTTAAATTAGGGGATTAAAGTCTTGGAGCTAAAGGACTTCGGCCAAATGGCCAAAGATCAAATAAACCCAGGCCTCTGTTTTTTCTTTTTAAACTAAAAAAACAGCCCTGCGGCTCTAACCTGGACAGCGTGCTGAGTGACGCTAACGTCAGCCCGACGGAGTACTCGTCTTCCACCGCGGATAAAACGGGGCTTGGGAACCTGCCAGCCGGTTAGTTCTGGCCACGCTCTCCTCATTAGGACCAAACCTGCATTGAAGCCATTTAAAATGATCTAGGCTGCAAAACTCAGAATTAAAAAATGAATCCCACTGCCAGTCTTTACAACTACAATAGGACCAACTAAACTGTAAATAAATCATCACTGCTGATTAATGAGGAAGCTAAGCGTACTCTGCACATGATTAGGCATTTATTAAACATTAATGCACCACACATTTGTTTACACAGTGTTGTGATAATTCAAAGACTTTGCTTAATCATTTTTCATGATAATTTCATTAACTGAAGTGTGCTGCAGTGCATTTCCAGAGGACTGCAGATTGTTTTTAATTGTTTGGTTTTCCTGCGAGGCGAAGGCCTGACCCCCTGCTGTGCAGTGTGTTACGTTGTGTGGATAATCGTTTGGTTTTCCTGCGAGGCAAAGGCCTGACCCCCTGCTGTGCAGTGTGTTACGTTGCGTGGATAATCGTTTGGTTTTCCTGCGAGGCGAAGGCCTGACCCCCTGCCGTACAGTGTGTTACGTTAGGTTGCGTTGTGTGGATAATCGTTTGGTTTTCCTGCGAGGCGAAGGCCTGACCCCCTGCCGTGCTGTGTGTTACGTTGTGTGGATCTGTGCCAGCGAAACCCAGCTGACACAGGGAGGAAGGAGACAACTCAACCTCAACATGTCAGACTGACACCAGATAATTCAGCCAATACAAATTAAAGCATCACAGTACTCTACACACTTTTGAATATAACACAGCAGCAAGACATTAAACTGTATATACTTTAAAATATAAACATATTACAAATTGTTATAAATACAGCTAAAATATTTCATGCAATATAGTAATGAGATATTAAAGTGTCTGCACCCTAATATATAGACATTAAACTTAATACTCCTTACACTGTTTAAAATGTACATTTACAGACAATCTTATCCATATTCTATATATCCTTATCTTATAAAGTAAAAGTACAAATACTTTATCTAATAAGGTCACAAAATCAATAGTAATATCATAACAAAATATAGCTAAACACTTAAGTCTCTTCAGAAATTCTCCCACAGCCATCATCACCACAAGTTCTTAACACAGAAACTATCGGCTTCAGAAGCCGCCGCGGCCGTTAGCGGCACCAGGAGGGAGCAGAGCTGCAAGGCCTCCATGACCATGACTGCTGGGTCGGGGTCGGGGTTGGGGTCGGGGTCGGGTTAGGGTTTGCCACACTGGTGTACGCGATGGCTGGGCAAGGCACACGGTACTGGGGTCCCCGAAATGCGGATCCCTGCAGTGCCGTCAAAGAGTGACGTCATTAACACCAGGCTTCAGGGGCTTTAGCCGGAAATCTTTCTATGGCAAAGTAATCAGACGCAATGTGCTGCCAGGCACGCCTGGTTATCAGCTGCGTTACGCAGCTGTGTGAGGGGAAGTTGCATCAAAGAGTGATCTCACTGGTAACAGAAGTCCCTGAGAGAGAAAAAGAAAAAGTGAGCCCAAGCAGATGATGGCTAGATTTCCCTAATTACCTCTTACCAGATTTTAGACTGTTTGCTCCACTTTTCCTCAAGAAGAAATCTGTCAAATTCCCTGCCGGCCCCCCTCCCCTGACCGCCGGAGATGCACGCAGCTTCAGTCACTCAAAGGGGGCTGTTAGCAAGTTTAAAAAGACAAGCTGAACGCCAGTGAGCGCTACACCCAAGACACAACACAGGTAAATGTGAGACATGTGAGACACATTGTGCAACCCTTTTACTAGTTAGCTCGCAAGATAGGTCTGTCATTACGTAGTTGCAAACTAGCCATCGTTATGTGTTATGTCTGTGATTACCATCAAAATCACAGAGCATGGGTTTGGTCCTGAATGTGTTCGGATCTCAGACTCCTGGTTAATGCAGCGACTGACAGTCTAACTTGTGAGGCAGTCTGAGGTAGCGAGTCGGCATCTTTTGTGTTGTAATTGAAATTGATTTAACATAACTGTATGTAGCTCGCTAAGGGCCAATCACAGCATGCAGCCATTTCATTGGGGTTAGGAGAAACTAACAGGTCAACCTGCAAAGGGCCCCCTCCCAGATACGTTGTCCCCTGAATTTTGTTATATGCCACTGTGAAGACACCGCTAAACTGATCATACTCAACTCAATCGCTCTACACATTAGAAGCTCACCATGAAATGGATTTTAAATGCATAGGAATGTGATTTAGAATGTTCTGGCAATTTTAACTACACATTTTCAAGAGCAGTAATGCATGGTAAAATATGTCTCAATTTCATTTGAATTGCTGATAGAAATATGCAAAATGTATGTATTTAATATTGTTTTCCAGTAGGATTTTTCACTTTATATTCAGATCATAAATAATGCGTCTGCTTATGTGAGAGTTCATACAGGAACACAATCCTGTCTCATTTGAATATTTTCTATGAAGCTGTGCATGCAACGATGCAAGAATTTCAATACTTAGAGAACATACTTATTTCAAAATAATATTATCTTTTATGATCAATATTCTGTGCTTTGAGCTGACCCCAGCCCATGGAGGCCAGGCAGGTGTCAGAGCAGAGAGGGAGAGCTACGGCAGTTAAAATGATTTAGAATCTTATCATTCCTCTCCTCCATACAGAGACAAACATCAAAGAGAATTCAGATTCCTCCTTCCGCTGGGTCTGACTGAAAGATTCTTTTGTATTTTTTACTTTAGCCTGCAGCATGTTATAGGGTACATTGACCGTTTTCCTTGACCCCGTCCCAGGTCTTCCTTTGACCCTTGATCCCGGACAGTTTCTCATCGGTAAGAGGCTGTCCGTAACCGGCTGGATTCTGATCTCTCTCTCTGCTTCCTGCTGTTGCCTCTCCTCCAATCAGATCCCTCAGATCAGCTACGCTTCAACGGCCCCGGAGCTGAGCGATGACCGCCGCTATGACTTCTTCTCGCGGGTGGTGCCGCCGGACTCCTTCCAGGCACAGGCCATGGTGGACGTGGTGAAAGCCATGGGCTGGAGCTACGTGTCCACGCTGGCGTCCGAGGGCAGCTACGGGGAGAAGGGCGTGGAGGCCTTCATGCAGATCTCCCGCGATGCAGGTCAGTGTGGGTCGCCATGGCAACACAGGAATCAACCCCAGTCAGGTACAGCCACTTCCTCCGGGCTCATCCAGGAGGCCGCGGTACCAACGGGAGGAGAGGTTACAGTTGCTAGCAGCTTCTGGATAATCGCTTTGGATAAACTTAGTTAGGAATGACAGTCTTTCAAATGGGAACTGTTGAATTAGAAGCCAAATGCCTATGATTTTTGTCAAGTTAACCTGCCAGTTGTATGATTTTGAAGATAATGTGTGTGTTGCTAAAGTTATAACTAGCTAACTTGGTTAAATAAATAGCAGCTAGCTAGATGTATAGCCTTGCTGTCTGGCTAGCTTGTCTGCTTGGCTTGCAGTTAGGTTGGCTAAAATATTGCTCAGAAATGTAGCTAGTTGACTGTCTTTAAAAACTGCTGATTAATGTACCTGAAGTTATGAAAAATGTGGGAAAAAGTGTGTAGCTGGTTGATGAAATGATATTCCCAGTCTTCATGTGATATCTGACCAAGGGTCAAACAGGAACTCCAAATTTGACTACAGGAATTAATATAAAAATATATTTTCAATCTGGACTCAGACATTTAGATTGTGCCTAATTCCCAGATGTAATTTGGTAGGCAGTTGCATAATAAAGGAGCCCTGTGTTAAAAAGCTCTACCACCAGATTTAGGTTTTATTATTTTTGGAACCACCAGAAAGCCAGACAGGGGGGTTTGTAGGGGATTAACAGACCCTGTAAGCAGGTGGACCATTTAAAACCTAAGAAAACAGCTGGAAAACAGTAGTTTGAAATGATAGAAACATAAAAATAACTTAATGTAGCAGCTTTCATAAAAAGTGCTTTACAAAGGCAAGAAACAGAACTCAGCCTTGTATTTCCGTGGTAACCAGTGATGCTGGCTAAGCCATGCTAGAACCAGTGATTTGGTTTAAAATGTTTGATTTAATTTACCTTGTTTCACGTATGGAGCACTGATTAAGTGAGTGTAATTATTCTGCATAATTACCTCTTTGCATTACAGAACCCTTTTTAAATGCATGGCAATGTGCTGTGTGTTCCTCTGCAGAGTACAGAGCCTCAGCGTGAGCATCAGAGCTCTCTGTACTCTCTCTGCCTCTCTGATCTCCGCCAGGCACAGCGGGCTTGTTTTAGGCTGGCTGGTGTCAGCTGGAGGTAAAACATTCCTCCATCTCAGGTAAAGCAGAGCCGTGGGAAGGACAGAACACTGTGTACCTTCACAGAGGTCAGCGGAGCAAAGGATTGTGGGAGTTGGAGGAGAGATGGCTGCAGGGCCTGAATGCGGCAGCGGGGGGGGTCCCTGGGGGGGCAGGCTGTGCCTGTGTGGGAGGGTCACGTGTCCGAACGCCTCCGCTGCCAGCCAACGGGACGCGAGTTCAGAAAGTTTGGGATTTTCTGTAGCGACCACATTGCTCATGGGCAACTGCACTGCAGGAGAAGAAGAGACTGAGTAGTACAGGAGAGATGTAACCTTGTGCTGAACTGCACGAGGCAGATGGATATTTCTGATTTCCTTACAGTTTCATAATTCACATTGAATGTGCTCTCCATGTTTCTCTCACTCCTGGCTAAACCCTGCAGAACCTGTGCATAAGTGAGTCGGTGATGCTTTAATTCTAAAGTAGAACACACCTGCATGTGGAAAGTCAATAAAACAGATGTGCTTCAGAAGCTTTGCCTGCTGACAGCAGCCTTATTCAGCCACAATGAGGAGAGCGCCACCTCATGTGCCCCAGGACACATTACACCCCCCAGACTCATTCTCTCTCTCTCGTTCCTTCTCCCTCTCTCTGTCTCTCTCTCTCTCTCTCCCTCCCTCTCTCTGTCTCTCTCTCCCTCCCTCTCTCTCTCTCTCTCTCTTTCCCTCCCTCCCTCTCTCTGTCTCTCTCTCTCCCTCCCTCCCTCTCTCTGCCTCTCTCCCTCTCTCTCTCTCCTTCTCCCTCTCTATCTCTGTCTCTCCCTCTCTCTCTCTCTCTCTCTCTCCCTCTCACCCCCCCCCCCGGTCACAGGTGTTTGTAATGCAGGTCACTCTGAATGCTCCTGAGTCACGGCTGCTCTTTCGTGTCCCTGGAGTCTTTGGCCGAGGCAGTGATTAGAGCTCTTTTTGTCTGTTTGATTGCTTCACACCTGAGAGACATTTTTCAGATGTGTGGTTTCTCTCTCTCATCCATCTCCCTCTCTCTTTCTTAGATTCAAATTCAAATTTAAATAAGCGTTATTGGCATGGCTACACAGCTGTGCAAAGGAATATATAAATATATTCTAAACTACTCTTAAATGGCTAAAAAACATTAACTCGTATTTAGAGCTATTGATACCCCCTCCTTCAGGATGTGGCACTGATACACACCGTGCTTCCTCTCCCGCAGGACTTTACAGTTTCTCCTCGTCATTATTTATTCATTATTTAAATGTGGGGAGGGATAATTGAAGTATTTATTTCCAATCGGCAGGAGAAAGTGCATCTCTGTTTCCATCTCACCTGTCTCACAGTGACCTCACAGCCTCTCTTCTCTTATGCCATTTCTGTGGCTAGGCCGTCGCCACTGAGCCTGTGCTTTGACTGATCTGTCTCTCTGCTCTGTCTCTCTGTCTGTGTCTCTCTGCTCTGTCTCTCTGCTCTGTCTCTCTGTCTGTGTCTCTCTGCTCTGTCTCTCTGTCTGTCTCTCTGTCTGTGTCTCTCTGCTCTATGTCTCTCTGTCTGTGTCTCTCTGATCTCTGTCTCTCTGTCTGTCTCTCTGTCTGTGTCTCTCTGATCTGTCTCTCTGCTCTGTGTCTCTCTGCTCTGTGTCTCTCTGATCTGTCTCTCTGATCTGTCTCTCTGTCTGTGTCTCTCTGCTCTGTCTCTCTGTCTGTGTCTCTCTGCTCTGTGTCTCTCTGCTCTGTGTCTCTCTGATCTGTCTCTCTGTCTGTCTCTCTGTCTGTGTCTCTCTGATCTGTCTCTCTGTCTGTGTCTCTCTGATCTCTGTCTCTCTGTCTCTCTGTCTGTGTCTCTCTGATCTGTCTCTCTGTCTGTGTCTCTCTGCTCTGTGTCTCTCTGATCTGTGTCTCTGTCTGTGTCTCTCTGATCTGTCTCTCTGTCTGTGTCTCTGCTCTGTCTCTCTGTCTGTGTCTCTCTGATCTGTCTCTCTGTCTGTGTCTCTCTTCTCTGTCTCTCTGTCTGTGTCTCTCTGCTCTGTCTCTCTGTCTGTCTCTCTGTCTGTGTCTCTCTGATCTGTCTCTCTGATCTCTGTCTCTGTCTGTGTCTCTCTGCTCTGTCTCTCTGTCTGTCTCTCTGTCTGTGTCTCTCTGATCTGTCTCTCTGATCTGTGTCTCTCTGATCTGTCTCTCTGCTCTGTCTCTCTGATCTCTGTGTCTCTGTCTGTGTCTCTCTGATCTGTCTCTCTGATCTCTGTCTCTGTCTGTGTCTCTCTGCTCTGTCTCTCTGTCTGTCTCTCTGTCTGTGTCTCTCTGATCTGTCTCTCTGATCTGTGTCTCTCTGATCTGTGTCTCTCTGATCTGTCTCTCTGCTCTGTCTCTCTGATCTCTATGTCTCTGTCTGTGTCTCTCTGATCTGTCTCTCTGATCTCTGTCTCTGTCTGTGTCTCTCTGCTCTGTCTCTCTGATCTGTCTCTCTGATCTCTGTCTCTGTCTGTGTCTCTCTGCTCTGTCTCTCTGTCTGTCTCTCTGTCTGTGTCACTCTGATCTGTCTCTCTGAACTGTCTCTCTATCTGTGTCTCTGCTCTGTCTCTCTGATCTCTGTCTCTCTGCTCTGTCTCTCTGATCTCTGTCTCTCTGTCTGTGTCTCTCTGATCTGTCTCTCTGCTCTGTGTCTCTGACAGTGATGGCCTGCTAAACCACAGCTAAGCATCCAGCAGCAGTTAGGTTTTCTTTGTGATTTTGTCTCAGTGTCCCAATGTTCCAAGCAGAGGTTTGTAGTTGACTCTGATTTGTTGTTCAGAAGCAGATCTGGTCTGAGCTTGGTGTATGTTAGTAGGCGCTACTAGGTTAGTGAGCTCTGAAGCCAGTTGGCTGTGTGGACTCCTGGGTTTTTGGTGCTTTAAATAGCACTGTGCCTCTTTCCCTGAGCTTTAGCGCTCTGACAGCAGTTAGCTGTATGCGACTGTGCAGATTCTTTCACCATGCGAGTGCAGGTTTGCCTTCACGCTTCCGGCAGGACGACACCCCCGTTGCCTGCAGCCACACCTCTCCCTCCACCTCAGAGCACACACACAAACAGCACCTTTGCATTGTTTTAATGCAACACCTTTAATTATCTCAAAAGAATCATAATTATGTAAAAATGCAATTGAGAAAACGCAAGGCAGCATTGATGCTGCGCGCTCACTTGTGTCGTCTGGACCCTTCTGAATGGAATAATGTAAATGCAAATGGACTAATTACATTTACAAAACCTTCCAATACACACACACATGCACGGACACGCACACACAAAAACAGGAAGTAGGGGTCAGACAGGACAGGAAGTGGCACAAACCTTGTTCTCAGATGCAGACGTCACCAGAGCTCCGTGACGGACCTGCTCGTTGCTCTGTGACTCACAGCAAAGTTGGCTGCATGCTTGGTTTCCTCAAACCCTGACTCACAGCATTGCTCACGGTTGGTGTCTTGCTGTTGCTTGGGTAGCACCTCACTGCCGATCTGTGAAGCACCTCTCTGCTGTTCTCTGAAGCATCTCGCTGCGGTTCTGTGGAGCATCTCGCTGCGGTTCTGTGGAGCACCTCGCTGCTGTTCTCTGAAGCACCTCTCTGCGGTTCTGTGGAGCACCTCTCTGCGGTTCTGTGGAGCACCTCTCTGCGGTTCTGTGGAGCACCTCGCTGTGGTTCTGTGGAGCACCTCGCTGTGGTTCTGTGGAGCACCTCTCTGCTGTTCTCTGAAGCATCTCGCTGCGGTTCTGTGGAGCACCTCTCTGCGGTTCTCTGAAGCATCTCGCTGCGGTTCTGTGGAGCACCTCGCTGCGGTTCTGTGGAGCACCTCGCTGCTGTTCTCTGAAGCACCTCTCTGCGGTTCTGTGGAGCATCTCGCTGCGGTTCTGTGGAGCACCTCGCTGCGGTTCTGTGGAGCACCTCGCTGCGGTTCTGTGAAGCATCTCGCTGCGGTTCTGTGGAGCACCTCGCTGCGGTTCTGTGAAGCACCTCGCTGCGGTTCTGTGAAGCACCTCGCTGCGGTTCTGTGGAGCATCTCGCTGCGGTTCTGTGGAGCACCTCGCTGCGGTTCTGTGGAGCATCTCGCTGCGGTTCTGTGGAGCACAGCGGTCCCATGTCCTGGCGTGGTCTGCTTCACTCAGAGTGTCACACAGGCAGTTTGAAAAGTCCCTCGGTCATGATGAGGGAGCAGGACCGCCACAGAGAGTCAGCACTGGCAGGTGAAGCTATCTGCAGAGCGGGTCACACACACAGCAGAGCATCACCGCTGTGGCCAGAGGGGAAGCAGAACTTCAAGAACTGTTTTTACAGCGCTGTGAATAACTAACCCTGCTCAGTGGACGTTCATAACGTACATGATGACTGACAATCACTGCGTGCTCCCATGACGTCTTGCACTTGGGTCATCTTTGATTTCAGCTACAAACACTCGATTTTCATCAGATCTGAGGTCAGTCTCATCACTGTCTCAGGCTAAAACGCCTTAAAAGCCAGACTTAACACTCTTGTCCTTCACCGTCTTTGATGCAAGCGAGTCAGCAGGTTATGACCAATAAGCTGCACTCGTGTTTCGGTATTGCTGATTGGTTGCTTAGCCAACTTGGACTAACACCCAGAGGCCAGGATCTCAAGAAAATGATGGATGAACTCTGGTTCTCCTGACAACATTACCGCATACTGCAGTGTCTTACAGAATGACCTCATCCATGTTTGAGCTGACCAATCAAATTGTCCCACAGTAATCTTGTCCCGCCCCTCTGGCAGTAACGTTGATGTGGATTGGAGGGCTGTTTGGGTGTCACCCTGCCCCTGCAGATGGTCTCTGTCCGCTAGCGTCTGCGGCGTTGTCTGCTCCCTCAGTGTCCGGCAGACTCAGCCTGGGCCCATCGGCAGCAAACTTAAAAAAGTTAATGACATCCCTCGGGCAAACATTTCACATCCTGCAGTCATTAATATTTCATTGACGTGTCTTCATCCGAAGCCTAATCGCTCATTAAAACTTTAAGAGGCCGCTACGGTTGCAGCCCATGCGGTGACAGAGCAGGGGAAAATTGTCTAACTTTGAAGAGGAAGGAGAAGGGGAAAGAGAGAATGCATTTTAGATTAAAAAGTTTTATTTAGCTGTTTCTGTTTACTGAGACTTCCCACAAGGTTTTTCCAGCCTGGTTTGAGTTATGCAGAGTTTGAGGCACACTCCATACTGTCTGTGGGCAAGTACAGCACACATCAACTAACTAGCTACTTATACCATGAATTCAGAATTGAAATCCTAATACATTTGTGTAGAATATACAGTGCACTTTATGAGCATGTGTGTTATATGGGTGCATGTGAGTGTGTGTGTGTGTGTTTGTGTGTGTGAGTACGAGTGTGAGTGCGTGTGCGAGTGCGTGTGCGAGTGCGAGTGCGTGTGCGTGTGCGTGTGCGAGTGCGAGTGCGTGTGCGAGTGCGAGTGCGAGTGCGAGTGCGTGTGCGTGTGCGTGTGCGTGTGCGTGTGCGTGTGCGAGTGCGAGTGCGAGTGCGAGTGCGTGTGCGTGTGCGTGTGCGAGTGCGAGTGCGAGTGCGAGTGCGAGTGCGTGTGCGAGTGCGAGTGCGTGTGCGAGTGCGTGTGCGAGTGCGAGTGCGAGTGCGAGTGCGAGTGCGAGTGCGTGTGCGAGTGCGTGTGCGAGTGCGTGTGCGAGTGCGTGTGCGAGTGCGTGTGCGAGTGCGTGTGCGAGTGCGTGTGCGAGTGCGAGAGCGAGTGCGAGTGCGTGTAAGTGTGTGAGTGCGAGTGCGAGTGCGAGTGCGTGTAAGTGTGTGAGTGCGAGTGTGTGTGCGTGTGCGAGTGCGTGTAAGTGTGTGAGTGCGAGTGCGAGTGCGTGTAAGTGTGTGAGTGCGAGTGCGAGTGCGTGTAAGTGTGTGAGTGCGAGTGTGTGTGCGTGTGCGAGTGCGTGTGCGAGTGTGTGTGTGTGTGTGTGTCAGTGCTCTGTATTGCAGCTATTCTGCAGGTATCTATAAGCATAGATTTTGAGAGCAACAGAGAGAGGTCAGTGAGCCACAGCTGGCCTCTGGATCACTCAGCTCACTGCAGCCTCTGTGAGTCTGTGTAAGTGTGAGTGTGAGAGAGTGTGAGTGTGAGTGTGAGTGTGAGTGTGAGTGTGAGTGTGAGTGTGAGTGTGAGAGAGTGAGAGAGTGTGAGAGTGTGAGAGAGTGTGTGAGTGTGTGAGTGAGCAACAGAGACAGGTCAGTGAGCCACAGCTGGCCTCTGGATCACTCAGCTCACTGCAGCCTCTGTGTGGAAACCTGGGGCTCGGTAATTTGCAGTTAGCCCTTAGACAGAAAGCAGTGCATTCTGGTCCCGCGCTCTCCCTGAACAGAGACAATGCAGGACAAAAGAGCGTCGACTGGCACTCTCTCTCCCTCTCTTCTCTCTCCATTTTCCATTTGCCTGCTTGTCTTGGGTGGTTAATATCCTCTGTGTCCTTGTGACAGACAGCAGTGACATCGCCACTTAGCTTTCCCACAAAGGGAGAGGGCTGGAAGTCAACAGGAGAAACGCAGCACGCTGCCTCTTCAGCTCCTCCACTCTCTGAAAAGAGACTCTTCACAACCTGTATGTGTATTTCTGCACTGTCTAACCTTTGGAAAATGTGCCGACAGTGGATGTGGGGCATAGGGTGGTGGATGTGGGGCATCGGGTGGTGGATGTGGGGTGTAGGATGGTGGATGTGGGGTGTAGGATGGTGGATGTGGGGCGTAGGGTGGTGGATGTGGGGTGTAGGGTGGTGAATGTGGGGCGTGGGGTGTAGGGTGGTGGATGTGGGATGAGATCTGGCTGAATCTGACAGAAAGGCTAGGTTTTGGAGCTGTAGAAAATCGGTCAATTCCTTCCTCATTAACACCTGTTCAGAGCTGCAGTCTTTGATACATCATTACCTGTGACATTGGTTCTCATTAGTAGCCTGCCCCAGGTCACCCAGAGAGAAGCAGCTCTGATTAGGATCAGTTAGCACTGATCACAGGGGTCCTGTTAGTGAAACATGTTTCATTAGAATGGGAATGTACTGCACACACTATGGCAAAACTAAGGAGTAGGTGCAACAAGGTCATTGACTTAAGAAAGAAAGCAAAACAAAAAATGCTTTGTGTTTTCAGACTGCTGATGTCTCTTGGAATGGTCTTGAGTGTGTCCTTACAGTGACTGGCAAACAGACAGAAAAGAGATTTATGTATTGCTCCCTTACAAAACACGCCAGCATGTGAGGATATAGGCTGCTAAAGTAGTCCGCAAAATATACTGCAAACATATCAATAACATGCCAATTTCATACAGGTAACTGTATATGTTTATTCTAAAATATGCAGTCACATATATTCTAAAATGTAGCATAAAACATATACATAAAATTGCGTGTAATTACCACTATGTTTTGGCCTATAGTGTATAGGTTATGATTTTACTTATAGAGGGTGTGTTTTAAGCTTCCTGTATTGCTGCTTTATGTGTTTTCATTTTTCATGGCGGCAGAAGAATTGTAAAGTGTTGAGACTGTTGGGTGTTTAGTGAGGGAAAGAGCTCCTTTCTGTGAGTGAGGTCGGGGTGTTTGATCATGCCGGTCTGTACCTGCAGGCCTCACCTGGGGAGTGTCTCCAGAGGCAGGGCTGGGGTTGGTCCACTGTCAGCCCCCGCACGGCCGCTTTGAGGGCTCATATAGAGTCAAGCGGGGGGCGGCTTTAGCGTTCGGGTTTGGATTATGTGACAGGAATGGTTCAGCGATCTGTCATTTTTGCTTTCAGCGTCTCATGCAGGGTCATATTCTGCAGCCAGAGCTCTTTTTCTCCCTCAAGGCCAATTGCAGACAATGCAGCGGATCTCTATTAAAGCTGGCACTTGCAGCTGAAATGGGCTTAGCACACGGATGGGTTCATCAGCTTTGTTTAAACTGCAGCGGACATGTTTATTTTACCTGGCCTCACCTGTGCAGATGGATCATGCAGTACAGACAGGCATCGTCTCCTAGCAACAACTGGTCAACCATGAGGTGTTATAATACCCACAATGCAGTTCAATGACCGTAATAATATACACAAATCCAAGGCCTTTGTATGATAACTCAACTGTTTCATGTTCTTTATGCAGGAACAAACTGTTCACAGTTCTTTTGTGTTTCAGCTGTTTTTCATGAGAAGGTTAAGGGAGAAAGATGAAATGTTAATATTTTTAATGTAAGCAGAATCGAAAACAAACATAAACATGATGAATGTGGTGTAAAGAGGCCTTTAATTGAATCTGTGTTTTTATCGGAGTGTCGCTTCTGCTTTATTGCATATTAGCTCTTCTGACCCCCGCCATCCCCCACCCCCGCCCCCCTTGGGACTGCATCTCTACAGAAGCTGCTGTTCCGCACCCTCGGTCTCAGTTTGGGGGGGTGTGCCGGGGGTGGGGGTGGGGGGGGGGGTTCAGCCTGCAGTGTCTGAGCGGCTCAGGGCTGTGAGTTTCGGAGGCGTTACCGAGCTGCTTTGCGGTGAGGGATTTCCACACTGCGATCCCTCCTCTGATACATTATTCATCCGCCATCACCTCCCGTCCCTCCCCCGCGCGGGAAGCAGCAGAGAGGGCCTGTCTCTTGGCCTGGCCTGACCTGCCTGCACGCCTCTCCACCAAGTGCAGCGTGTGAGATGGCCTCATTCGCCTGAAAAATCTGAGCTGCGCTTGAACCTGCTGTGCCGCTTTGACCCTGTCAGAGTGAACATCTCACCACAAAAAGTGCCAGTTCTGAGCTGTCTCCACTGGAACACTGGAACCCAGTAATCTAATGACCCCTGCATTCAGAATGCCACACTGAAACTCTGGGCTGGAACTCTGGGCTGAAACTCTGGGCTGGAAAAAAACGGTGCAAAGAAAATCAAAAATATGTTGAGAATATATTTTAGGGAATAATTTTTTTTAGCTCAGTCAGTTTATTGACTATATCTGAATTAATGTCATTTTGGTATCTTTCCAGATATTTCTGCTTTGCATTAATATATTTTAAATATATTTGCTGTGTATTCGTTTTTCAACATATTCTTTGAACAACATATTTCTCAATATCGTACAGTATATTACAATTTTGTATGGGACTGTAAGCTAAAGGCATCACCCTTAGCAGCTGGTTGTAATAACGTTCAGTAGTTTCAGTGGTGTAAACCTGAACCAGACTCCTGCCAAGGACACTGCAATTTAACTTCCGCTCGTTTAAAAAAAGACCACGGGCCCCTAATCAGGGTGGCGCAGCATCTCTTATCATTGTTTGCAAGCCCAGCCCATCACTTACGAATCTGAAGCCTACAGATGAAAAAAAAAGTCACGTAAGACCTGCGTTCAATGAAATCTCTGCAAGATAAATGGAGCAGGGCGATCCGCGGTGAAGGCACACCTTGACGAATGACCTGCACTTTGTTTTATGTAGTTAATGCTTCTGGAAGGACAGGCCCACCATGCGCCTGGCTGCAGCTTCAGAATTACACCGGGTCAGACATCAGGCTGAACCTGAGCGTTCAGAGGAAGGAGGCCAGAGAGAACCGCAATAACGACAGCAAAAAAAGATGAAACGGAGGAAAGGAAAAAGGATGAGGCTGAAATGACACTGCGAGGCCTGGGATTCTGTCTCCGTCCCCACATCTCTCCCTCACTGCCCTGTCTCCGTCCCCACACCTCACTGCCCTGTCTCCGTCCCCACATCTCTCCCTCACTGCCCTGTCTCCGTCCCCACACCTCACTGCCCTGTCTCCGTCCCCACACCTCACTGCCCTGTCTCCGTCCCCACATCTCTCCCTCACTGCCCTGTCTCCGTCCCCACACCTCACTGCCCTGTCTCCGTCCCCACACCTCACTGCCCTGTCTCCGTCCCCACATCTCTTCCTCACTGCCCTGTCTCCGTCCCCACACCTCACTGCCCTGTCTCCGTCCCCACACCTCACTGCCCTGTCTTCGTCCCCACATCTCTCCCTCACTGCCTAAGGTGCAGTCACCTTACTCTCTCAGGTACACTCACTTTCCTGTCTAAGGTGCAGTCACCTTACTCTCTCAGGTGTAGTGCTCTCTGTCCCGGCACCCTGTGGTGTCGGAAGGTGTAAGGATGCCCTGTTGAGCACTGTTGCATCTGAAGAACCTTGCAGTCCCTAAATAATTCATCACTTCTCCCGTAACAAGGCTGCACTGGGCTGGGGGAGTCTCAGCAGCACCCCCCTCTGGCTCTATAAGGCACCTCTGCCTGGTTCGCAGCAAACTACTTCTGGAATGTCATGACTGTAATCATAACAATAAATTATTGATTATAAGATTTTAAAGAGAAATGTATGAATATGTTATAGTTGTTAGCCAAAAAAATCATGCGTCAGGGACATTTGTTTTTTGGGGAAGCTGCGGTTTTAATTTCAGCTGAACTAAGAGCCCCAGACTGCTGGTCCTCTGTGACCCCCACTCTTCAGCAGGTTGCAGCTGTAGTGATTCCGAGTTCAAGTGGCTTTTAAACCGTTTTGGATGACTGCGAGCCCTGGCCCAGCGGGGTGCGTTCTGAGGAGCGGTGTCCACCCACCGCAGCCTGTGGCGGAGGGAGCGCTGCTCTCTGCAGCACACAGAGGGTCTCCTCTCCTCTGCCTTGATCAGAGTTTGAAAGGAGCTTTGCACACATGTTGTGGCAGCGGTACTGGATGCGTTTCCTTCCTGTCTCTCCTCTCGCTGTGCTGGGCATTGAATTGAGCGCGCTATCAGGAGCAGAGCAAAGCGGCTCTGTGTTTATTCTCAGATCTGCACTTCCTTTGGTCTTTATAAAGCCACTCCAAAATCTTCAGAACTAAATTTAGGAACGTCCTCTCTAGAAAAGCCTATTTATTCCCTCAGTGCCTGTGCCAGCTCCCTCTCTCTCTCCCTCCCTCTCCCTCCCTCTCTCTCTCTCTTTCTCTCTCCCTCTCTCTCACTCTCTCTCTCTCTGTCTCTCCCTCTCTCTCTCTCTGTCTCTCTCTCCCTCTCTCTTTCTCTCTCTCTCTCTCTCTCTCTCTCTCTGTCTCTCACTCTCTCTCTCTCTCTCTCTCTCTGTCTCTCTCTCGTACACAGATTCTCTCATAGGCTGCTGATGTCTCTAACACTGGCATTTCCTGTGTGTGCTGTAGTGTTATCTTTCACTCACAGTACAGAGGCATCTGGGTCTTGCAGTGCATCATGTCATCTTTTCCAGTGTTGTAATAAAATATATATCC
Source organism: Megalops cyprinoides (assembly GCF_013368585.1). Taxonomy (NCBI): domain Eukaryota; kingdom Metazoa; phylum Chordata; class Actinopteri; order Elopiformes; family Megalopidae; genus Megalops; species Megalops cyprinoides. Next base: position 816,497 of record NC_050589.1, on the reverse strand, counting down.
CACTGTGTGCCTCAGGGTTAGGAAGCGTTGCCCTGTACTCTGAGTGACAGCCCAGATCCGGAGCCACAGAGAGCCAGGCTCACAGGGGCCAGAGACCGCATCAGCCCCCTGCTGACAGGTTTAGGATTTTTAATACAGATTTCTGGATTTATGTGTTTATCTTGCTCTGAAAATAAGAATCTTGCAGCTTTTGTGGAGACAGCCGGGAATGGGGAGGTGTAACAGCAGAGAGACTCTGAACGGGAAATGTTTTTAAGCGTGATGTCTGACTGTAATTGGTGCTTATCACTTAATCTGCTGCCACTCACTACAAAGGCTCAGCTGAATGAGCTGGGCTTTGGGAGTGCGGGATAAATGCATTCTGGCAAACACGCAGTGGTACAGTTCAGAAATCTTTCAGGTTCTGACATTTCATTGTTTCAGGTGAAATATTTTGTCCCTAGACTGCGGCCACTAGCTGAGTCTTTTTGTGTTTATTAATGTTACTTTATAAAAATATGAAAACTTGTTTTCATTACAGCATTTGAATAGGATTTGGTGTTGACTGTTGAGCTGGTTCTGTACTGGCTGGCTGATCGGAGAGGCTGGCTGGAGCGTTTTTTCTGTCTCAGTGCCACTCTGTGCCAGCTGTCATATCCAGCCATGCTGAGGTGACCTCAGCTGATACACGGCGTGTCCCTGGCCTCTCAGTGGCGCAGACTGCTCTGCAAGCAGACGCATGAACACCTGAATGCACGTTCTTTTCATGTGACCCAATACTGAGATAAAATGATCAGATATTACTGTATGTTTGTTATATTGTATTACAGCTTGATGGATAGGCAGTGTTACCCTGGTTCTGCTTGTTCCTGTGCCGTGTGTGGGCTGCATGCTTTTCCCCTCCTGCCGGGCTGGTTGAGGCGAGGCTCCTTTCTGTACTCACACTTGAGCACTAAGGCTCCTGGTCACACAGCTGTGATGGAACCTGGGCTGTGGAGCTCTGCACCTTCACTCTCAAGTGTCTATTTACGCGTCCTAACGCATTACCCTGTACTGTAAGGCACTTTGTCCTCTGATGCTGCAGCTGCTACCTGTACTTCTAATAATAATAGTGAAGCAGGAATTATGCATTTGTGAATAGAATGGTAGTAACAGGAGTGTGGTGTCATCAGTCTCACCCCATCTCTGTTTCACTCTTTTTACTGTGCGGGTATCTGTGTAAGGTGGCAGTGGAGGGCTGGGGGGCTGCGCTGCCTCTTAACCCAAACGCTGCCGGGACAGGCCAGTACAGAGAGGGGAGGCTGTGAAATTGATTAGCCTGTCAGCGCTGGAATGGATCTATGAGGCTCTAATGACCCTAATGTCAGCTGGTGCGTTTGGAGAGGCGTGCTGTCGTGCCTCCCTGACAGTGATTTATTGGCGTGGGGCTGTAGTCCTAAGGCTGTGTCAGTTACTGGGTCCCGTGCACAGCCCTCTGACAGCTGATTGGCCCGAGCTGCGCATCCGTCACGCTGTCAGGCAGCACTTTATTCGCTGGAGCGGAGTCAGTGTCCTGCCCCAAGTGTCATAGACCGTTTGTCTGGCAGTGAGATGAGCATCACTGCAAAGATGCATTTTATGATTGGAAGGGAGATATTCTCTCATTCTGTTTCAAAACGTTGCATTAAACCACAGAAATGGCATTACAAACACACACACACACACACACACACACACACACACATACACACACACATACTCACAAATAATAATTAATGGGAAGTCAATGGAAAGTTCCATGTACTAGTACCTGTACATTACATTGCATTACATTACATTACATGCATTAAGCAGACGCTCTTACCCAGAGTGACATCCATCACAACAGACCATAAGTGTACCTTGTACCTTGTACTCTTACCTAAGGTATAAAAGTTATGAACTGTACTTCTGTACTATTTTAAAAATAGTATGAGAGATTTCTTTTTGCTTTAGACATTTTAGATCATGTAAAATCAGTTCTCAAAATTTACATGCAGAATTCATGTTCTGCTATAATGGATTGAATAAATCTGTAGCAAATTAATTTGAGATTAAATTACTATTGAAAATGAAAGAATATGTGTTTCTTAGTTGAATTTTGCTTCTTCTTCTCTGTCTCCTTAATCATTGAATTTGGAGGTGTTTTGCTGGCCTAAAAATGGCCTTTTCTTGCCATGTTCTTCTCTGCTTAAAAGGTTAAATGTCCTGTTTCTCTCTCCTGGGCATCCCCTCAGCTTTCACCCTTCCATTCATTTATTTACCTTCATTTATTAAAGAGGAGGATCAGACGGGAATCCTCCCTCACTGGCAGGGAAAGCAGCCAATCAGCTGTAGGGGGATGAGGAGGCAGCCATGTTGAAAGAGCTCATATGGGGAACAGTGCCCCCTACTGGCCCATCAACAGCACTTCCAGCGGCAGGACGGTTTTCCCAGTAGGGCTTCTGTTCAAGCACTAACCAAGCCTTGCCCCCTGCAGTTCCAGTCTTCAGACAGGAGGCTGCTGGCTTCATCTGTGGGGGGGTGAGCTTCACTCAGACCCCGCAGAGACAGATGTGAGGTGTGGAGTGCAACTTTGAGTTATAAGTGTTTGTGGACAGGACAGACCTTGGAAGATCCTTGCTTGAGGGAGAAAAGGCCTGTCAGCTCAGACTGCTTTCAGACGCTTTCGGGGGAGGAGGTCAGTGGACAGCCATGAGCTTGTGTTTATTATGCGATGGCAGACAGGCCCACTGCCGTCGGCTGCTCTGAGTCTCTCTGCAACACTCCCCCAGCATCTCACAACCAGCCCTTTCATCTCATCTGATCGCTTAGCAGGATAGAGTGAGTCACAGTGCCTTCATTTAATATGCACTTACAGAGGAAACACAAGCTGTGTGAGGAAGAGAATCTGTTTTCAGCACATTTCCACAGTAAGTTTTAAGAACAGTAAATAGCGGTAAGTGAGTGATATGTCTGTTAAACATCTGCATGCTGGGGAAGGTGCACTGCCAGGCAGAGGGCCTGTATTCACATGGGAATTTCCTGGTCTTGATTAGCTCCGCCCCCCACAGCCCCTGTGTGTGATGTCACCTGTCAGTCACACGCGCAGTAGAAAGCGACTCTGTCTCGCTTCTGGGTGTCTGCCTCCCTCACGGCTTTGTTTTACGGCAGACCCTGAGGAGACCGCCCGTGGGCTCACCTGACTGCACTGTGGGTGAATCTTACTGTGACTGAACAAACACAAAACCAAGACAGAGGCTCTAATGATATCCTTTTCCTCTGGATAACATCTCCCCCGGAGCGGATACTTTGAGTCTCAGTGGAACAGATTCAGTGAAGAGCCACCGGTTTAGCTCCTCTTCAGCTGCCGCTATCAGTGTTGCGCATACGAGGGATGGAAAATGACTAAATTACGAGGTGTTGCATGTAAATATAAAAACATTTTACAGAATGTGCAGCAGGGGGTGGGTTGTGGGGGGAAATTAGAATCACCCCTAAAAAAACACTGGTAACATTGGTAACTGGGAGGATGTAAAGACAAAGGTTTTGGTCCTTCATGTTGTACTTAACCAGCACTGAGCATGGCTTATTGCAGGAGAATAGCAATTCAGCATGTTGGTTGCTTCAGTAATGGGCTCTTGCATTTCTGTAGGCCAGGGCACAGATAGAGTTCCCTCAGCGCTTGTAAGGACAAGCTGAGTCCTCATTAAACACAGCCGTGTTTTCACACCTGCTCAACAGTAAGAGCTCACTGGAACGGTGACAAAGCTGTCACCAGCAACTCACCATCACCTCATCACCCACAGCCTAAAGCCTCCAGTTTGCGTGACACTGGGAGAGTTTAAACAGCACTCTGCCTGGCTTCAACTCAACAGCCCCTTGAGCCTGGAAAATAAACTGTAGCAAATTGAAGCTGTGCTAACGTGCTAAAGAGCTGCACTGGTCAGTGATCTGCTTCACACTCATGCAGGAGCCGATCTCTCCTCACCACAGTAAGGAGCAGGTCACATCACAGCGCTGGTAAACAGCAGTGCCAGTAACTGCAGTAAAGCTACCCCCTCACGGACGTTAGATGAAATTTAAATTTAAGTGGTATCTGTGGTATCAACTTGTGGACACATTCCTTACATTTTTTCAAATATATATTACATATTCTTATAGATTATGTAACGTATTGTTTGGAGAATAGTCTCACAATTATCATAAATCCTATATCAGAAGGTACGGATATAGACAACATCAAAACAATTTTCATTACTCGTTACTCATAATTGATTTGTCGCTCTCTTAGGAGCATAAGATTAGTATAAACATGGGGTCTCTGAAAAAGAAAAAACTGCCAGGTGCACGGAGCTACACGGTGCAGCGTTGCCGTGAAATGCACACTTAGGTCAGTGTGTATGTATGTGTCTGTATGATCATCTGTCAGAGGACTGAGGCCCCTTTCGGATGAGGCCTGTTTTCCGCTCTCTGTGTCACGCTCTCAGGGACGCGCTCTCGGCGACGCGCTTTCAGTGACACTCTCTCGCTGCTGCGCTCTGAGTAACACTCTCTCAGGGACACTCTCTCTGTGCCGCACTGTCAGTGACACGCTCACAGTATCGCACTCTCAGCGACGTGCTCTCAGCGACGCGCTGTCAGTGACGCGCTCACAGCGACACGGCGACACGCTCTCTGTGACGCGCTCACGGTGTCATGCTCTCAGCTACACGCTCTCTGCGACGCGCTCTCGGGCCTAAGATTTACTTTATTACAACCTTGAAGCAGTAACTCAGCGGTGGCTGCGTCCTGCCGTAACTCAGCCTGACCTTGAGTGCCGTGATGCTCCGCGTGCAGCGCGGGAATGAAGCCGTATTTCACAGCCGCTGCCGCTCCTTTGCAAATGGACACAGATGAATCTGAAACTGATTATTGAGATCAATATTTTCTCAGACAAATGAAATCCAGTCTCGCTCTCTGAGTAATAACTCTGCTTCCTGAGGTGACGGGCAGCTGCGTCTGCACCAATAGGGCGAGAGCGACGCCTCCAGGCCCCGCCTCTCAGGGTGGCCAGCAGTCACAGCCGCACGCGAGGGCTCTGCGGGTTCGAATCAGGAAAGGTAGCCGACGCCCTGTCCGAGTGAGGGCAGACAGAGCGGGTGGAGCTATGTCCAGACCGCTAGACTAGATCAGCACTATGCAGATACAAAGGTACTTTTGTCATGATTCAGCCTGTATTCCAGCAGTTACTAAGAGGGAATGACAAAGGGCCATATTCTCCTATGCGTGTCAAAAAAAGCACACAACTACGCACTTTTCAGCCTATGCATATTCTCCCCTTGGCTTAAGTCCATGATTTGCACGCCATGAAGGCAGTTATGCGCTTTGGGCGAAGCAACCCCAAAATAGTGCTCTGTCTGTTCTTGCATCAGGGTCGTTTCAGAGGGTGGCTGAATTTTTAATGATGAATTTTTAATAATAGGCTACTCAGCATGAGTTCAAGCGTGGACATTGGAACATGCATTTTGTTGCACCTTTTTCTCAATAGTGCGTTTTTATTAATGGATCTCCACACGTCAAACATGTCTTTATACACAGGCCCAGCACATGTGTCGTTTGGTATTTACTTTGGTTTACTTTATTTTTAGGTTTATGTCATACATAGAAACAAATGCTTTCCTTTAAGGCGATTTGTAATATAGCTCTCCCTTTGCATTTATTTTCAAAATCACTTTGGTTTATGGTTTGAATGGATTTCAATGACATTCACATGGTAAATGTGTAAGTCCACGTTCCACTTTTTCTCAACAGCCAAAATAAACAAGGTTGTGACTCAGTCTACGTCTATTTTAAATAAATCACACCTCTTTCATGAGCCCGCCTTCATTCTGAAGGTAAGCGCTGTGGGCGTGATCGGAGCGCGTAGGGGAGAATACCCGTAACTGAAATGCGCGTAACTGAAGGCGCGCAAAAAAGGACTTGCACGCAAATGGAAAAATACGGCCCAAAGTGCTTAACACAGAGGCCCCTGTTCCCCTCACAGTGGAATCTCTTCACACAGCTCAATCTCTGTAAGACTCTGCGGGGCTGTTCCTTCCCGCTGCGGGATTACCTGCCCTTCCGTAAATCACCTGTCTCTGATGCACTGATGCGCTTCCGTGCGTTTAGGAGGGAGGATCACTGCACGATCAATACATCCGATTAAAGGTACTGAGGGCACACGTGTCCTCCTCCTCCTCCTCCTCCTCCTCCTCCTTCTCCTTCTTCTATTAATATTATGTGTAAAAGTATTTCTTATAAAACATACATTTTTTGTGAGTCATTAAGAGTCAGAGGACTCTTTGAGGTAAGAACAGAGACAGATTAAGCTGTTAAGAGGCGGGTCTCTCTGGAGACTGGCTCCCTGCTGCGCCCCTCCCGTTTGGGGTGTGTACCCCAGATCAGTATGGGGTTCCTTTAAAGGAACAGTGGGGGATCTGGCTCTGTTCGGCGTCATGGAAACATGCCAGCAGGAGAGATGGTGAGGTTCTCTCTGAGAGCAGAGTGATGACATCACCGTTCAGCAGCAAGCTCTGAGGTGTGAGCTCCTGTTACTGCAGTTTGCAAGCAGAGTTTCCGATGCAGAGGCTGCTGATAAACATCTTCTGAAGTACTCTTCCTGTGGTTATTAGCAGTATGATTGCGCTGGCACTTGTTTGTTGCTTGCTTTTGCAGTCTGGGTGGGGGTGTGTTGAGGCGGGTTTTCTGCATTCTGATCACACTGTTTGTTATTGAGCTCTGGTGTCAACCATCTAAGAATTTCAATGAATTGCGATTTTTATGCTGCGTGTGACAGAGGTGCTGATTAGGAATGCACTCAGCCCGCATGCTGATCGTCATCCACCCCTCCTCGTCTCTGCCACTCCATCTGAACACGCGCTGCGCTCACTCTTAAACTCATTTGCATCATTTGCATAATTTTCACCCTAATGAATGGAAGTGCCTTCATTTTCAAACAGGCGCTTTGCAGAGCACTTTGATGGCTCTCAAAGTGCTACGAAGCTGAAAACCCCAAAACAGCCTCCTCCAGGGAACAGAGCCATCAGGACGTCCTGATTGGGCTCGTAATGTTTCAACTTTAACTTGAAAAGATTAATAAATAATAAACATTTGCAGTGCTCTTCCATTCCTGTTTACCTGCAGCAGGTGTGGATTTCTGTTATTTAAACATGATGACATTTTTTTTAATATTATCAGAATCATCATTATGTCCAAACAAAATCATTCATTTTTATTCAAAATCACAAAATCAATCTCCATATTTATCTATGGTTTGTATTTGCATTCATTCATTTCATACACAAGCAATATTTATAACAACCAGTTATGATTGTAATCTATTCTGAAGTTCTCTAGCACATGTAGCAACACGCAGCTTGTGAAAGTGTCGCGCAGGTACAGTTTCCCAGTAAGTGTGTCTGAGTCCAGCCCACTGGCAGCAGTGGCTCCTGGTGAAAGTGCACTTGCTTGTTAGGTGTTTGCAGTCTGCGGTGTGTGCTCTGATGCTCTGGATAACGCACTGCGGTGTGTTCTCTGATGCTCTGGATAACGCACTGCGGTGTGTGCTTTAATGCCCTGGATAATGCACTGCGGTGTGTTCTCTGATGCCCTGGATAACGCACTGCGGTGTGTTCTCTGATGCTCTGGATAACGCACTGCGGTGTGTTCTCTGATGCTCTGGATAACGCACTGCGGTGTGTTCTCTGATGCACTGGATAACGCACTGCGGTGTGTTCTCTGATGCCCTGGATAACGCACTGCGGTGTGTTCTCTGATGCTCTGGATAACGCACTGCGGTGTGTGCTCTGATGCTCTGGATAACGCACTGCGGTGTGTGCTCTGATGCTCTGGATAACGCACTGCGGTGTGTTCTCTGATGCTCTGGATAACGCACTGCGGTGTGTTCTCTGATGCCCTGGATAACGCACTGCGGTGTGTTCTCTGATGCTCTGGATAACGCACTGCGGTGTGCTGCTTGAGGACGTCTGCCATATAAATACGGAACGGAACAGAGGGCGGTGCTGGCTGGGCTGACGCTCGCTGAGGTGACAGGTTGCGCTCAGATGGAGTTTATTCTGACAGATGGAGTTTATTCTGAGGTGCGTTTTGCTGTGTCACTCGGTGCAGGTGGTCCTGAGGAACCGGAGCCTGACCCTGGCACACGCGCCGCGCGGCACGCACACACCCCGCACGAGCCAGCCCCTTTCCCCTTCAGCCTGCCCTGGCGCTCATCGTGTGCTGGAACCCAGCCTGAGAGCCTGCCCTCGGACACAGCGTTACAGCGTTTCTGACACAGTGCTGAGCGTTACTCGAGAGAGAGTCTGACGCAGTGCTGAGCATTACTCAACAGAGAGTCTGACGCAGTGCTGAGCGTTACTCAACAGAGTCTGATGCAGTGCTAAGCGTTACTCAACAGAGAATCTGACGCAGTGCTGAGCATTACTCAACAGAGAGTCTGAAGCAGGGCTGAGCGTTACTGAGAGAGAATCTGATGCAGTGCTGAGCGTTACTCAACAGAGTCTGATGCAGTGCTGAGCGTTACTCAACAGAGAGTCTGACGCAGTGCTGAGCGTTACTCAACAGAGAGTCTGACACAGTGCTGAGCATTACTCAACAGAGAGTCTGACGCAGTGCTGAGCGTTACTCAACAGAGAGTCTGAAGCAGGGCTGAGCGTTACTCAACAGAGAGTCTGAAGCAGGGCTGAGCGTTACTCAACAGAGTCTGATGCAGTGCTGAGCGTTACTCAACAGAGAGTCTGACGCAGTGCTGAGCGTTACTCAACAGAGAGTCTGACACAGTGCTGAGCATTACTCAACAGAGAGTCTGACGCAGTGCTGAGCGTTACTCAACAGAGAGTCTGAAGCAGGGCTGAGCGTTACTCAACAGAGAGTCTGAAGCAGGGCTGAGCGTTACTCAACAGAGAGTCTGACGCAGTGCTGAGCGTTACTCAACAGAGAGTCTGACGCAGTGCTGAGCGTTACTCAACAGAGAGTCTGAAGCAGGGCTGAGCGTTACTCAACAGAGAGTCTGAAGCAGGGCTGAGCGTTACTCAACAGAGAGTCTGAAGCAGGGCTGAGCGTTACTGAGAGAGAGTCTGATGCAGTGCTGAGCATTACTCAACAGAGAGTCTGACGCAGTGCTGAGCGTTACTCAACAGAGAGTCTGACGCAGTGCTGAGCGTTACTCAACAGAGAGTCTGACAGTGCATTTGGGTGCATTGAAATGAATTTGTGTTAAATGCTGTGCTGGGATGGAGGCGGACGCGGTCAGCCCTTTCTCAGCATTTTACTGATTATGAGCCAGTAACACAGAGCTGTTAAATTAACTGACCACAGCGACGCTCCTCAGAGCAGGGAGACCTGCTGTCTGTGTGCAGCCACCATGTGAGCCGGTGGTACCAGAGGAATCCCTGCGAGAGGGAATGGCCTCTTTGGATTACAGAGCGAAATGAAAAACTACAGGGCGTCCCGCTAACCTCATCTTCATCCTTTACACTCTCTCAACTCTGGCAAAAAACAATTCTCCACACAGCACGTGCCTTTTAGACAGAATTAATCAGTTATTTCATCTGTAGAAGTGCCCTCGTTTGCCTTGAAATCACAAAAGGAATAAAAAAGTGGGCCACTGAAGCAGAGAGTAACCCTCCCGCGGAGAGCAGTTCATTTTATAAACTGACAATTTTATTTCACAGTGGAAATAAGGAGACTATATAAGATGTGCAAAAAAGGAGGCTTCCGAATAAGAAGAGAGATGTGCATATAAATAAAAATCAGGGTCCTTTGGAAAGCCATTTTAATCTAATCACTGGAGCTTACCAATCATAATTACAGTGTGACTTGTCAAAATTGATTTACAGATATCTTAAATCAATATCAGAAGCTCCTTGGCAGTAATAATGATAACAACTGACCTTGAAAAAAGCCACAATTTTATTTTGATTAGTCATAATTACATTTCAGATATCTATAACTGAATTCTGACATTGAAATGACATTAACTAGAAGACATTGTCTTAAGATATCAATAATATATTTTTCTAGCCATAACTGTATTCTCCATTTTAGATATCTTTAGTTAAAATGAATTACACATATCTCAAATTTGAATTATGACTAGTGAAAATTACATGATGGACATGTTGACTTGGAATTATGACTGGGCAAAAATTAATTGTAGATGTCTTAAATTGGAAGTTCCACTGATAAAAATTCCTCCAGTAAGACTAATTATAGTAACATTTGAGGTATCTTAATATGAATACATGTCTAGTCATAATAAAATTAGAGAAGTCCTGAATTATTATTATGACTGGCCATAATTTCATTATAGATATTGTGAATTGGAATTCTTACTAGTCAAAAATACACCATGAATCTGTTGACATTGGTTGCTGGCGTGTGGTCAACCAGAGATTGTGCAGAGATGAACAGCACTAGATTTCATAGCTGGAAACGACAGGTAGGTCCTGCCATTGACTTACAGTTTGAAATGAAAGGTACTGGACTGAAGGGGCCATGTATCTGGGTACCTTGTGTTTAACAAGGTTGCTTTGACAACATAGTACACTGTGAGCATTTTTTAATTTTACATGCAAAAAGGCACCCGCCAAAGTGGCTGGTGACCTTGGAACTTTAATCTGCCAAAGAGAAAATCCACCCCCATGGGCAAACTGGTGGCTGTTTTGTTTGAATCCTGAAAAATAATAAAATAAACATGAAATGTAACAATTTTACTTTCACACATGCGTGTGTATCGATGGCCAGATGTTGAGCTGAAGTATATTCAGATTGATGGACGCTGTACAGTGTATGGAGAGGCTTTTGCCGGACGCTGTACAGTGTATGGAGAGGCTTTTGACGGACGCTGTACAGTGTATGGAGAGGATTTTGACGGACGCTGTACAGTGTATGGAGAGGCTTTTGACGGACGCTGTACAGTGTATGGAGAGGCTTGGTCTCCACACAGAGATCTGAAAGCTGCTGGAGGAGTTGGCTTCACATGTTGATGCAGGAGAATAACAATGCCAAAGCTGGACTGCGTTTCTACTTTGACAAATGCTGTTGCCAGAAGGAGTCATTATGGCGCGTGTGTGAAGCGCCTGGCACTGCCAATATGGGCTCACTGACCAGCCTCAAGGACACCAGGGACAGGCTGGCAGACCTCCCAAATCCTGTGTGTGTGTCTGTGTGGGAGAGTGTGTGTGTATGTGTGTGTGTGTGTGAGAGAGAGAGAGAGAGAGAGAGAGAGAGAGAGAGCGTTTGTCTCCTACAGTGCTGTAAAATGCATGGTGATGGCACTGTGTCCCTGCAGGGTGTGAGCTGTCCGTCAGAGTGAGTGTGATTGTTCTGTAAGGGGGTTTCTGAGGGTGCTGAAATGCAGGGGCAAAAGTCAACTGTGCCCTCAGACCCTGCTGTCAGAGTGACCTCACCCCAACTGCACATGCTGATTCTGTAAGTTCTGCATTAGGATCTAGGATTCAGTCATTTTTGCAACTCAGATTAATGAAACATGAAGCACTGATCACAGCAGTAATCTGTGGGCATTCACTGGAATGTAGGCTGCAGTGTGGTGTAGCTGTAAGGAGCAGCAGTGTGGTGTAGCGGTAAGGAGCAGCAGTGTGGTGTAGCGGTAAGGAGCAGCAGTGTGGTGTAGCGGTAAGGAGCAGCAGTGTGGTGTAGCGGTAAGGAGCAGCATTGTGGTGTAGCGGTAAGGAGCAGCAGTGTGATGTAGCGGTAAGGAGCAGCAGTGTGGTGTAGCGGTAAGGAGCAGCATTGTGGTGTAGCGGTAAGGAGCAGCAGTGTGGTGTAGCGGTAAGGAGCAGGAGTGTGGTGTAGCGGTAAGGAGCAGCAGTGTGGTGTAGCAGTAAGGAGCAGCAGTGTGGTGTAGCAGTAAGGAGCAGCAGTGTGGTGTAGCTGTAAGGAGCAGCAGTGTGGTGTAGCGGTAAGGAGCAGCAGTGTGGTGTAGCTGTAAGGAGCAGCAGTGTGGTGTAGCTGTAAGGAGCAGGGCAGGAGTGTGGTGTAGCGGTAAGGAGCAGCAGTGTGGTGTAGCAGTAAGGAGCAGGACAGCAGTGTGGTGTAGCGGTAAGGAGCAGCAGTGTGGTGTAGCAGTAAGGAGCAGGGTAGCAGTGTGGTGTAGCGGTAAGGAGCAGGGTAGCAGTGTGGTGTAGCGGTAAGGAGCAGGGTAGCAGTGTGGTGTAGCGGTAAGGAGCAGGAGCGTGGTGTAGCAGTAAGGAGCAGGGCAGGAGTGTGGTGTAGTAGTGAGGAGCAGGGCTTGTAGCTGAAAGGTTACTGGTTCAATTCCCTGCTGGGGTGCTGCTGCTGTGCCCTTGTGCAAAGTACTTAACCCACAATTGCCTCAGTGAATACCCAGCTGTATAAACGGATAAAACTGTCACTCTGGATAGGAGCATCTGCTAAACGGCAATTATGTAATGTAATGTGTATCAGTGTACGAGAGATGGAGCAGGGAGATTCACTGTGGTTCTCCACACGAGACAGAGTGATTAGGGCTCTCCATGAGAGAGAGCTGAAGACATCTGTTCCCAGTCAGACCCTTGAGCTTTCTGTCTGCAGCATATGAGATTTATCCCTCTCACAGTGACCTTACAGCCTGTGGCAGCACACATTAAGCAGGAAATTTACTGGTGTCGTTATACAGTATCTGCCACGTATCCAAGGACTAGCTGCTGTATATCTACCTCCTGTTATAAAGTTATGAATGTGGAAATCCATCTTGCAGTTTCTGAAGTCACAGAGATGATCCCAAAGACTGGCTGAGGGTCTGAAACTCCTCACAGGAGCTGAAATCAGCTGTACTGCTGTGAGTCTGGCCTCTTCCAGAGCTTTGGAGAGAGTTACCTAGTGTTAATACACTCAGACCAAATATTTATTTAACTACACATACATTTTATCTACATGCATCATGCACTGAGAGACTAAGATTGTTATTTATTGATAGCTGTACTCTTCTTTCTTTGGCTTTCTAAAGCTGACAGAGGCCCTGTAAGCCAGACACTTTTCTTTGCTGTGCATTGTCATCTTTAAAAAGAAAATCCTATTTTTAAATAAGTATAAGATTTCTCCTATTTTTGTGTTCGGTCACATTTTTCCTATTTTCATTTTCCCCCTCAAAAATACAAAGACCCCAGAGATAAGAATAGAATGGCAGTAATAATTCCTGCCCTTGACGCAGTGGTGTCCTTAGGTCCCGTCATTCAGGGCTATAGCCCCGAATATTTTAAGCCTAGCCTCAAAAATATTTTCGCCCTAAAAAAGGTGGTGTTTATAGCAAAACCACAGACAGACTGTGTAACAGAGCGGAACTTGACTTGCAGCGTCCGAAGGTGTGGTAATATTTATTATAAAGGTAGATATAACCTCCCCAACCTACTGATGCCGATCTGCCTTGACAGTTGCTATGCTCACTTTTGGTAGTCTTTCGCCCTCCATCCGTGGAGGGTTGTGGGCGGGGCTGTCCTGGCTGGGGTGCCGGGGGGGCTGCAGTGGGTGGGGCTCTTCCAGCTGAGGGTGTATCGTTTTGATGGATCACGCCTCTGTCTTTTTCCTCACCCAGGTGGCATCTGCATTGCCCAGTCCCTGAAGATCCCAAACGAGCGCAAGCAGGAGGACTTCGACAAGATCATCCGGCAGCTGCTGGACACCCGACACGCCCGTGCGGTGGTCATCTTCGCCAGCGACGAGGACATCCGGTGTGTCTGACTGTGCTGTGCGTCTCACATGGACACACAAACAGAGTGAGGGGCAGACACTCTGCCAGGACACCCACTGAAAACACAGTGTAAACACAGTGTAAACACACAGTGTAAACACACACTGTAAACACCGTGTAAACACACACTGTAAACACACAGTGTAAACACAGTGTAAACACACAGTGTAAACACACACTGTAAACACCGTGTAAACACACACTGTAAACACACAGTGTAAACACAGTGTAAACACACACTGTAAACACAGTGTAAACACACAGTGCAGTAAGCTGCCCCCAGTGAACAGGGTTGCACTGACAGACACGCTACATTTGTAGAGCAGAGTAGGTCATGCATTCAAGGAGAAGGCAAGGATGTTCTGCGGTTTTTGTTTTTTTCTGACAGGTATTCATTCTGTCATGTTTCCTCAAAAACAGCAGCAGGTGAATCGTTTTACTTCCTTAATAGTGTCCCAAAGTATTCATCAGTCAGGCTCTGAAACAGGTTTCTGATCCCTCTCCTGCCGTGAAGCGCACAGGTAGTGCAATTGGAATGTCTGTGTGTCTCTGTGACAGAGTGCCGTCACTACAGTTGAGTATGCACTCTGACTGCCATACCAACGAGCCTGGCTCTTTGGCGTCACGGTCAAAGACGCATGTTTGGTACCCTGTAGACCCGGGTTCGAGGTCTCTATGGAGAGACAGAAACAGGAGAACAGAGTGTGTGCGTGTGTGTGTGCGTGTGTGTGTGTGCATGTGCTTAGAGTGGTTATTGTGTTGTACTAAATGAGGGAGCTAGTTCAGCCCTCTTTGCTGCGGTTGCCATGGTGACGCCCGCTTGTTTTGCAGGGGGGTCCTGAATGCCACTAAAAGAGCCAGCAAGGTGGGCCACTTCCTGTGGATCGGATCAGACAGCTGGGGGGCCAAACAGAGCCCCATTCATCAGCTGGAGGAGGCTGCTGTTGGCGCGGTAACCATCCTGCCCAAAAGAGCCACCATCGAAGGTAGGGTCTGCCTCGGGATTTTCGAATGGAATGCAGCCAATCAGCAAACTAATTAATCAACATGCTTCTGTGCCAGTTAGTCAGGACTTTGAGAGGATTTTGGTTTGTACCTCAAGCATCTGCACCCAAACTGAGTGTCTGAAACCATTGTGGGCAGGGGTGGTTTCCTCTAATGCACCTCATCTGTGACCTTACATGGTGCTAGATTAGGGCTGGCTGTTAATTTTGCAGGCTGTTTCTATAATTGAGGAATGGTTCTGCGGAGGCACTAATTAATCACTCACAGCTATTTTCACTTTTTTAATACCTTTCCAGTAATTCATTTTAGAAAAACACCCCAAAAAGTAGAAATGGCATGGCTATCATATAGCAATAAAAAGCAGAGAGTGAAGGAGCTCAGCTGAATTTGAATATATATTTACCTGCAGCAATAGTGCAGATAGAGAAAAGTGACAGGAAGGATTTAGAAGGATGATGATTAAGGCAAGTCTTCAATCAAGCTTGTTGAAAAAGCCACGTTTCATTTTCAATACGGAATGTTTCTTGAATTCTGTCTTGCAAAGTGAACTGGACGGCTGTGTCATGCCGCTCTTCGCTGGCATTGGGAAAAAGAGAAGTGCCAGACAGACAGTGGGAGAGTGAAATGCAGTGCCCTGGCTTTGTGCGAAGTGGAGTGTGTGCTCTGGGTTTGCTGCAGAGTTTCCACACTGAGGATTTTCAGAGAGGCTTGTTTCCCTGCCTGATCCAGGTGGCAGCCTCTGTAATCAACCATGATGAGACATCCAGTCTCATTTCTCTCACTCACACATATGCATGCCTATACTCAAACTGCATACATACTACACACCTACACGCAAACTACACACATATCGCACACCTACACTCAAACGACACACATGCCACACACCTACACGCAAACTACACACATATCGCACACCTACATGCAAACTACACACATACCACACACACCACATACTCACACAAATACCCATTTCCATACCCACAAATGTTTACATGCAACATGCCAAATATTGACACTTCTACACAGCATGGAAAAAAGCCTTAAATATTGAAATTTTGGCTAAATAAACGAGGCCTTCAGCAGATGGCCTCTTTCAGAAGCTGCATGCTGAGTTTGGAGTCGCGCTGGAGTGGGCTGAAGGCCGGCACTGCTGTCTGAGAGACAGGAGCTGCAGTGAGTTTGGAGATTGAGTGTAATCTGATAATGATGGGGCAGTAATGTGATTCCCCTTCATTACGGGACAGGAGGGAGGGAGACAGAGACAGCAGGCCGCTAAAGGATCGCTGACAGATAATGGAACACAACTGGAGGT
Source organism: Megalops cyprinoides (assembly GCF_013368585.1). Classification (NCBI taxonomy): domain Eukaryota; kingdom Metazoa; phylum Chordata; class Actinopteri; order Elopiformes; family Megalopidae; genus Megalops; species Megalops cyprinoides. The sequence goes on along the minus strand of NC_050589.1, from coordinate 800,451 downwards.
GATGCATCACACGGAGCTTCCTGTTTCAGCGAGACTCATTCTTCCTGCTCCGCAGAGGGAAAACACCGTGCTACCCTGATGAATCAGGCAGCGTTTGTCTGAATAATTGCTCCCCTGTAGAGTTCTAATAATTGCACCGGGCCAGTAATGAAAGCTGAAGTCTCGCGGAGGGGAGAGCGCTCTCTCTTTCAGCTGGATTGATTGGATGTCAGCTTGTGCGTCTTGGCGCGACACCTCCTTCTTCCTCTTGTTTTTGCGCTGTGAGATAATCGGCCGTTTTCAGGCTGCATGTTCACGCCTCTGAAACACCCCCTTCTTGGAGTCATCTTCTTCGCTTTAATTGTTATTGTTGTTTGTTTTTGAGTGAGACCGGCAGTGCAGCATTCTCCGCCCCCATCAGAGCGAACGCGTTCAGCCGGAGTGATCTTCACACTCCACGGCCCTCCTACATCATCGCCATGGCGATGGGACAAATGTGTGACAGTCACGTCTGTCTTCCAGGAGAGGTGAAAACAAGGAGCACATTCGAAACATTCAGAATGAAATTATCTGTGTGTGTGAGAGAGACTGTGTGTGTGTGTGTGTGTGTGTGTGTGTGTGTGAGAGTGTATGCGTGTGTGTGTGTGTGTGTGTGTGTGTGTGTGTGTGTGTGTGTGGGTGCTGTAATTAGCGCTTTTTCTCCAAGCTGGTGATACTCTGCAGCATTAGACTGGAACAGTCCTGACAGATTTCAGTGGCTTTCCCAGGCAAGCAGATCACTCTGCTCTGTACAAGACCACTAATCTGAGTCCTCAGCAACGCACACATCAGCTCACATGCTGAGCTGTGGTAGATGCAGCACCTGTATCACTGCAGGTTCCAGAGGGAGAGAAATATATATAGCCACTGTATGTATGTAGATATAGATATAAGGATGTATACTGAGCTATACAGGAACACAGAGCCGGAGTGAGACAGAGAGCGGGGAGTCTGGCACAGTGACACAATCCGTGTTGTTCTGTTCTTTTTCGCAGTCTCTTTCTCTTTGATTGTTTCGTTTATGTGTTCAGTGTAAAAATGTTTGTTGTGCTTTGGCATAGCAAATGTATGTCATGCTAATAAGGCTTATTGAATTGTGTTGAACTCAGCAGGAGAGAGAGAGAGCAGAGAGGGAAAGAGACAGAGGGAGGGGGAGAGAGAGAGGGAGAGAGAGCAAGGGAGGGGAAGGTACGGCGTAGCAAATCTCCAGGTTATGGGTTTCATCTGAAGGACGTCCCAGCAGCCCCAGGATCAGTCTGATCCCTATAATCTCTGCACTCCCTGTTCCCAGATCAGCTCAGAGACAGAACAGGCCCCTCTCTGCTGTGTGCTCGCTCTTCCCAGATCAGCTCAGAGACAGAACAGGCCCCTCTCTGCTGTTTGAGTGAGGGGTTTCTCATGGCTGACCTGCTGGGGCCACAGTTTTACCGAAAATGATCGTCCGTCCTTCCATGGGGCAGCAGAGCCTGTGAGAGAGATGCTGTTTGAATCGTCCCTCAGTAAAGTCGCCAGGAGAGTGTGGCTTTTCACTGATGCTGATTAAAAAGTGTCTCACGCACCTCATCATTAGCTGTATTTGTATAAAAAAGACATTACAGCCCTGTGTGACCTGTGTGACACAGAGACAGAAAGGAAGTGAAGTTCCACTCTTGCCTGGAAGAGAGAGAACACTACTTCCTGTTTAATTGTGTATCATCTGCATTTCTGAGGGCAGGTAAAACTAAGGAGACTCGTTTATTAGCAAGTCTAATGAGGTAAAACAATGTAATAAGATCATATGAGGAATGTAATGAAGTGTAATGAGTAGAAGAGCTATGCTGGATGTGTATCTCAGAGGGAAAGGGAGTGATGAGAGAGAGAGGAGAAGCAGGTGTGACTGACCACCCTCACAGCCTGTTATACCTGCTCTCTGTACCAGACCGGAGTGAGACACATAACCCTCTTAGCCTTTTCACAGGCACTGGATTCTATTGATGAGACGACTCTGAGAAAATTTAATTTAAAATAAATAAATAACAACAAAAACGTGGCTGTGGCTTTATAATGGAAAGCTGGGGTCAACTCTCTATAGTACAGTGGCGCTTGCTCTGTTCGTTTTGACAGTGTCTGTTACAGTTGGTCATCATTAGCCTTGGTTGATGACTGCACAGTAAATCTGATACAACACTGAAACTACAACATGCAGTTTTAAAATCATATGTGATATTAAAGCCTACTGCATTGAATCAGTAAATACACTCATTAATTGTCATTATTAGCCTTTCTCTCGTGCAGGGGAGATCTGTCTGTAATAACAGCATTAGAATTCATCGTTTCTCTGCACTCTGGATTTAAATTAGGAATGAAATCTTCCCTGAAAAGGATTGGACTGTTTACATTTTTCAGATATTCTTTCACACATGCGATAGAATGACTTTCAGGGGACTGCTTTCATTAGCAGTATCACCATCTAATGGTGGAAGAAGGTACTGCAGTTTCTCTGGGGGAGTGTGCTCTGTCAGTGTGTTCGTGGGTGAGGTATTGAGTGCAAGATGCTGGGGCTTCACATCAGAGCCGGTAACGTGCTTCCTGTTGCGAGTCCAGGGAAGGGGGTGTTATCTTGCACATGGAGTCCTAATGTTCCATGTGCAGAGCAGCTCCTGTTGCGAGTCCAGGGAAGGGGGTGTTATTTTGCACATGAAGTCCTGTATGTTCCATGTGCAGAGCAGCCTCAGTCTTCAGGGAGGAAAGCAGCTCAGAATCTGCTCTTCATTCTTTTCTCCAGAAGAAAAACACTCACTCCCACAGGGCGTCATGCCATAACTCACAGAGCCTTGGGTCTGGGCTGAGATTTCCTAATTGGATTAATTTCACATCCGGTTCCCCTTATATTGTTTTATTTCGTTTCTTGTAAAATTGCTTCAAAGCCAGGAAGGTTCCCCTGGAAGTGACACCAAAAGGTTATGGCTGCAGAGTGATGGAGAGTGATGGCGGGGCCTCTGTATCCACGCAGGATGGAGCTTCCCGCATCAGACAGAGCGGTGCAGCAGTGAAGCTGTGAAACAGCAGGGACACCTCTCAGGGCTGAGGGTGGAAAACTGGGCTGATTTTAAATCTGGCCAGGATTGAAAACATGCAGGTCACACTCAGTTTCCCCCTCTTCCCCCTCTTCCTCTCTCACAGGGTTCGATGCGTACTTCACGTCCCGCACACTGGAGAATAACCGCAGGAACGTCTGGTTTGCCGAGTTCTGGGAGGAGAATTTCAACTGCAAACTCATGAGCTCTTCCAAGAAGGAGGACACCAGCAGAAAGTGCACAGGTACCCATAATCCCCTGCACCCTCTCACCCCCAACCCCCATCAAACACATGATGTGAAGGCCAAGATTCACAAGAGACTGATTTGTTTTCATTTCAGCAGTTAGCAGCTCCTCCCTGACAGAGTGCCATGCATCATTCAACAGACTTCACCCTGCAGCTGTACCCCTCCACCTCCACCTTGCAACCACCCCTCCACATCTCCACTCAGTGCATATCTAGAACAGCATTCTGTTTTGCCCTCCAAAGTCTTGTCTCAAAATTGAGATGAGTGGGTCAGTTTCCCTCTTTAGTTAGTCTGATTGGAGAGCTGCACAGTTGGCCAATGTCCAATGACAGCACGTATTGGGATGATGTGTCTGTCCAATAACAGCATGTATTGGGATTATCTGTCTGTCCAATGACAGCACATATTTGGATGATGTGTCTGTCCAATAACAGCACATATTGGGATGATCTGTCTGTCCAATGACAGCACGTATTGGGGTAATCTGTCTGTCCAATGACAGCACGTATTGAGATGATGTGTCTATCCAATAACAGCACATATTGGGATGATCTGTCTGTCCAATGACAGCACATATTTGGATGATGTGTCTGTCCAATAACAGCACATATTGGGATGATCTGTCTGTCCAATGACAGCACGTATTGGGGTAATCTGTCTGTCCAATGACAGCACGTATTGGGATAATCTGTCTGTCCAATGACAGCACGTATTGGGGTAATCTGTCTGTCCAATGACAGCACGTATTGGGATAATCTGTCTGTCCAATGACAGCACATATTGGGATAATCTGTCTGTCCAATGACAGCACATATTGGGATAATCTGTCTGTCCAATGACAGCACGTATTGGGGTAATCTGTCTGTCCAATGACAGCACGTATTGGGATGATCTGTCTGTCCAATGACAGCACATGTTGGGATGATCTGTCTGTCCAATGACAGCACATGTTGGGATGATCTGTCTGGCCAATCAGCCCTTTGCTTCCTGGTGGACATGCGACCACATCCCCCCACTGCATCTGCTCATCCTGTACCCCCCCTGCACACCCCCTGCCGCTGGGGTATATTTATACCCAAACATTTAGGACACGGCAGTGGCCAAATTTCTGTAATGAGAAAAAAGATGGATGTGGCAGTACAATCCCCCTGCCCCCACACACATCAATTTCAGCCTCTTTTCCGCACAGCACTTTGCTGCAGGAAACTCTACAGCTGGATTGAGGTCAAAGATCATTTCCATCATGTTGTGTTATGAGGAATAAGCTGGTGGGAGATACAGGCCGTGCCCCACGTCCGCTCTCAGGCCTCAGTCTGACAGCGTACAGCACAGTGCTCTCTACCTGTGTTTGCATCATAAAACCCGCTGCTCACCAGGCAAGGACAACACCTGTGAGTTATGCATTACAAGCCGTTTATTGCAGGCCGTTTGCAGTGGCTCATTGGCGCTGAGGGGGACGGACGGCTCTGTGGACCGCAGGGTTCCGGGACTGCCGGAGGGACAGCTCTCCATCACCTGCACATGGGTTTCATTGCTGCAGTCATATTCAACAACACAGAAAAAATAAAAACACTGCCACTTTGGGAAATGATCTGAAACTGATTTATGGAGCTGAATTGTAGGTCTCACATGAGTCCATGTGAAGAACATTTCCTGACTGTTCCAGATAATGAACATCACACACCCTGTTGTTTTGTGAGATCTGTCTTTCTGGATGCTCTATGTGGTTAAATTATGCCTTGGCACAGTCCTGTCCAGGGCGTCCAAATCACAGAACGGGGGGGAGTGTTTGAGTTGGTTCAGTGGCGGCAGTTATTAATTTAACGAGGCGTTAACGGCTTTATGCAGACAATCCCCCTGGATCAGGGCCTTCCCTGAATGTTACAGGCCACCCCAGGCACAAGGGGGTGCTGTCGTCCTTCAGCAGGTCCCCAGGGTAGACAGCTCCCCCTGCTCCGTGCTCACCTCACATGCAGGGGTTTGGAGAGATTTACTTCAGCTGTTACAGCTTTATGAATCAGGGTGTGGATCAGAGAAAGAGAGAGAGAAAGAGAGAGATAGAGAGGGAGAGAGAAGGAGTGAGAGAGGGAGAGAAAGAGAGAGAGAGAGAGAGAGAGAGAGAGAGAGAGAGAGGGAGAGAGAGGGAGAGAGAGAGAGAGAAAGACATCCTGGGACTTTGCCAGATATTTTAAAATCACAGCTTCATCACTTGCACCTCAGCCCTAATGAGTGGCATGATCTCCGGAGTGAGGACCTCTCTGCGGGAAGCAGGCTGCCAGATCTGAGGCTGAGAGATGCAGGAGATGTGAGCTAACAGGGGAACTCCTCTTCCACATGCCGCTGCAGAACTCCACATCAAACGCCTCCTACCGCAGGCCTTCAGTCACACGCATGAATCAATCAGACACTTCAAACAGCAGGAGATCTGATGAGATTCAAGGAGAGAAGAACTCAGGGAGAAACTTTTCCTCATTCTCAGTGATTGTACTTGGTTTTGGTTTAACTCCGTTGTTATTGTGTGCAGCTAATTACTCTCCCTCTCCCTGTGATTCATGCCATCAGCTGGAAGTGTGGAAGTTACCCAGCACTTCATGCAACAGTAAAAGTTTAATGCACTTGCATATCCATAACTGGAGTATAGCAACTGTGAGAAGACTTCAAGTTACATTCTACGATAAAGTATGTTTCTATGGACACTGATTTGTTGCTATGATATGTATTTGGGGGCGGAGAGTGAGGGACAAACTTTATGTAACATGAGTAGGAAATACAGTCATCGTCACACTTGAACATGATTGACTGCATGTGTGTGAGCGTGTGTGTGAGTGTGTGTGTGAGTGTGTGTGTGAGCGTGTGTGTGTGTGTGTGTGAGCGTGTGTGTGTGTGTGTGTGTGTGTGTGTGTGTGTGTGTGTGTGTGTGTGTGTGGTGTGAGTGTGTGTGTGTGTGTGTGTGAGCGTGTGTGTGTGTGTGAGCGTGTGTGTGTGTGTGAGCGTGTGTGTGTGTGTGTGTGTGGTGTGAGTGTGTGTGTGTGTGTGTGTGTGTGAGCGTGAGTGTGTGTGTGTGTGTGTGTGGTGTGTGCGTGAGCGTGTGTGTGTGTGGTGTGTGCATGAGCGTGTGTGTGGTGTGTGTGTGGAGTGTGTGTGTGAGCGTGTGTGTGTGTGGTGTGTGAGCGTGTGTGTGTGTGTGTGGTGTGTGCGTGAGCGTGTGTGTGTTGTGTGTGTGTGGTGTGTGTGTGAGCGTGAGTGTGTGTGTGAGCGTGAGTGTGTGTGTGAGCATGTGTGTGTGTGGTATGTGTGTGAGTGTGTGTGTGAGCGTGAGTGTGTGTGTGAGCATGTGTGTGTGTGAGCGTGTGATGTGTGTGTGAGCGTGTGTGTGTGTGAGCATGTGTGTGTGTGTGTGTGTGTGTGGTGTGTGTGTGAGTGTGTGTGTGAGCATGTGTGTGTGTGAGCGTGTGTGTGTGTGTGTGGTGTGTGCGTGAGCGTGTGTGTGTTGTGTGTGCGTGAGTGTGTGTGTGTGTGTGAGTGTGTGTGTGAGCATGTGTGTGTGTGAGTGTGTGTGTGTGTGAGTGTGTGTGTGTGAGCTGGTGGTTGAACTGTGTGTCAGTCATGGCTGTTGCAGCAGGCAGAGCTGTACAGCAGCATGACACCTGCTAAGTAGTGGCATAGCTTAGCCTTAGTGAACTTAATTTGCCAAATATATTCATAACCACTTCACAGTTATTTGGAGTGGTATATGGTAGTGCAGTTTAGGTTCTGCTGAGGGTGAGTGAGGTCCAGCTATATACCCCTGCAGTTTGGCAGAATAAATGTCTTTTAAATGAATCGCTTTATATGGCCAGCGGAAATGCAGACGTGAGGGTCTTCGTTTCAGAGGAAACTTTTACACCGAAGCGGAACATTTCGGCCCATTGGCTGCCCCGTGCGAGCGGCTTGCGCTTCACTAACCCCTGATTGGCTCCCACTCTGTGTTTCAGCTGTTATGAGTGCTTTTTAATATCCGCATCGTGTTGATAAATGCCAGGCGCTGGAGTGTGGTGGCTCGTACTGTGAGCTCTGTGTCTCCGCACTGATGCGTGAAGCAAGTGAGGGCCGAGGAGGAGCCTGGCTCACCTGCCCTGCCTCTCCTCCTCTCCCTCTCCTCTCCTCCTCTCCCTCTCCTCTCCCTCCTCTCCTCCTCCTCTCCTCCTTTCCTCTTCCCCTCCTCTTCTCCTCCTCTCCTCCTCTCCTCTCCTCCTTTCCTCTTCCCCTCCTCTCATACTCCTCTCCTCCTCATCTCCTCCTCCTCTCTTCCTTTCCTCCTCCTCTCCTTCTCCTCTCCTGCTGCGTTTGTTTGGGGTTCCCGGGCTCGCCCCTCGCCCCCCGCAGGGCTCATGCCGCCCCCTCGCTGTGCTATGCCTCGGCTTCACTCCTCCGTCTCTATTTCTTCCCCATCTTGTCAAACATGACATCAGTTTTCGCACGCTCCGATGAATTACTGCACTTATTTATTTTTTCGTAATAAAGGCTGAACAAAATGAATGCATTTCAGCTGTGTTTTACAGGAAGGCTCTTCTATGATGTTCACAATTAGGACATCATCTCACAGCTGTCTGACATCTTCACCGCGTCTGTAACCAGCTGCAGGTGCCGTGTCTGCACCCCAAACCACCAAAGGCTGATCAATAATAAACATCAGTACCTGACTCTGATGGTCGCACACACACGTGCGCATGCACACGTACACGCACACGCAGGCACGCAGCACACACTGTCACTGTCATGACCAGAGGAAGACCTTGGTGGGGCATTTTTGGCACACGGCACTGCATGACCTTAAAGAGAGAGTTTGGTTCCACCAGAGAAACACACTCCCTGGATCAGTGTTTCATTTTTGTATTTGTATGCTTTTTTTCTCGAGAGAGAAAATTATTCAGCGTTCCCTTTAAGAAAATTTGAAGAAATGAATGAACTTTTGGACCTTTGTTGCACATATGTGAGATCAGATGGAATGTTAGATGAAAAAAAAAACCGAAATATGCGTTGCCATGGAGACAGATCTGTTTTTTTTGTTTGAAGGATATTTTGCCCTAGTGAGGGGAGTGTAGTTTAGCTTTTAAACAAAGGGATAGAGCTGTAGCCCATGGCATCTACCAAAGCTCTAATGCCGCTTAAATTATTCATACGCTGCTTTTGTTTTAATATGCAAAATGAGCTTTTTATGGAAAATAGAACAATTATGCAATTAGGACAAACTGCAGCTGTTGAGAGAGCCGTGTATCAGCCTGCCTGTGTCAGTCTCACACTGCAGTGCGCCTCTGTGTCAGTCTCACACTGCAGTGCGCCTCTGTGTCAGTCTCACACTGCAGTGCACCTCTGTGTCAGTCCCACACTGCAGTGCACCTCTGTGTCAGTGCAGTGCACCTCTGTGTCAGTCTCACACTGCAGTGCACCTCTGTGTCAGTGCAGTGCGCCTCTGTGTCAGTCCCACACTGCAGTGCGCCTCTGTGTCAGTCTCACACTGCAGTGCACCTCTGTGTCAGTGCAGTGCACCTCTGTGTCAGTGCAGTGCACCTCTGTGTCAGTCTCACACTGCTGCAGTGCGCCTCTGTGTCAGTCCCACACTGCAGTGCGCCTCTGTGTCAGTCTCACACTGCAGTGCACCTCTGTGTCAGTGCAGTGCACCTCTGTGTCAGTGCAGTGCACCTCTGTGTCAGTCTCACACTGCTGCAGTGCGCCTCTGTGTCAGTCCCACACTGCAGTGCGCCTCTGTGTCACATCAAACACTCAAGGCACACAACTTCATATGATTAAGATACATGCAACTTTGCATGTGTGGGTGAGAGAGGGTGAGGAGGGAGAGGGAGAGAGAGAGGGAGAGAGAGGGAGAGAGGGAGAGGGAGAGGGAGAGAGGGAGAGAGAGGGAGGGAGAGAGAGAGGGAGAGAGAGGGAGAGAGAGAGGGAGAGAGAGAGGGAGAGAGGGAGAGGGAGAGAGGGAGAGAGAGGGAGGGAGAGAGAGAGGGAGAGAGAGGGAGAGAGGGAGAGGGAGAGAGAGGGAGAGAGAGAGAGGGAGAGAGAGGGAGAGAGGGAGAGGGAGAGGGAGAGAGGGAGAGAGAGGGAGGGAGAGAGAGAGGGAGAGAGAGGGAGAGGGAGAGGGAGAGAGGGAGAGAGAGGGAGGGAGAGAGAGTTGAGTTAAACAACTCTACACCTCGCTTGTGACTCTGAGCTCTGCCACAGTTAAACACATGGAGGCAACAAGACATCTATAAGACATTCTATTACACGTTCCTACTCCTGTAACATTATTTTCTGACCCCCTCCCCACCACCCTACTCCATTGTATTATCCCTCTCGTCTCTCCTGCTGTAATACCTCCAGTGCCGATGCATTATGGGTAAAGGGTTGCCAGGTCCACAGTGCTCTGAACAAGCTGTCCTCCTGGCTTCTCGGCAGGTCAGGAGCGAATCGGCATCGACTCGAAGTACGAGCAGGAGGGGAAGGTGCAGTTTGTGATCGACGCGGTCTACGCCCTCGCCCACGCTCTGCACAACATGCATAAGGACCTGTGCCCAGAACGTTCCGGAGTCTGCCCCGAGATGGAGCTCGCCGGGGGCAAGAAGCTGCTGAAGTACATCCGCACTGTCAGCTTCAACGGTGAGAGGGGGTGTGTGGGGGTGGGGGTGTGGGGGGGAGTGTGTGGGGGGGTGTGTGGGGGGGGGGGGGTGTGGGGGGGGGGGTGTGGGGGGGGGGGGGGGGGGTGTGTGGGGGTGGGGGTGTGTGGGGGAGTGTGTGGGGGGGTGTGTGGGGGGGGGGGTGTGTGGGGGAGGGGGTGTGTGGGGGGGGGGGTGTGTGGGGGGGTGTGTGGGGGGGGGGGGGGGGGGGGGGGTGTGTGGGGGTGTGTGTGGGGGAGGGGGTGTGTGGGGGAGTGTGTGGGGGAGGGGGTGGGGGAGGGGGTGTGTGGGGGAGTGTGTGGGGGAGGGGGTGTGTGGGGGAGTGTGTGTGGGAGGGGGTGTGTGGGGGAGTGTGTGGGGGAGGGGGTGTGTGGGGGGGTGTGTGGGGGAGGGGGTGTGTGGGGGGGTGTGTGGGGGAGGGGGTGTGTGGGGGAGTGTGTGGGGGAGTGTGTGGGGGAGGGGGTGTGTGGGGGGGTGTGTGGGGGGGTGTGTGGGGGAGGGGGTGTGTGGGGGGGTGTGTGGGGGAGTGTGGGGGAGTGTGGGGGAGTGTGTGGGGGAGGGGGTGTGTGGGGGGGTGTGTGGGGGGGTGTGTGGGGGAGGGGGTGTGTGGGGGGGAGGGGGTGTGTGGGGGAGGGGGTGTGTGGGGGAGTGTGTGGGGGGGAGGGGGTGTGTGGGGGAGGGGGTGTGTGGGGGAGTGTGTGGGGGAGTGTGTGGGGGAGGGGGTGTGTGGGGGTGACTGGAGGAGTGTGTGGAGTGTGTGTGGGTGTGTGGGAGTGTGGGGGAGTGGCGGAGTGGGGGGTGAGGGGGCGTGTGTGGAGTGTGTGTGGGTGTGTGGGGGAGTGTGTGGGGGAGGGGGTGTGTGGGGGGGTGTGTGGGGGTGACTGGAGGAGTGTGTGGAGTGTGTGTGGGTGTGTGGGGGAGTGTGTGGGGGAGGGGGTGTGTGGGGGGGGTGTGTGGGGGTGACTGGAGGAGTGTGTGGAGTGTGTGTGGGTGTGTGGGAGTGTGGGGGAGTGGCGGAGTGGGGGGTGAGGGGGCGTGTGTGGAGTGTGTGGGGGGTGAGTGGAGGTGTGTGGGAGTGTGGAGTGTGTGTGGGTGTGTGGGAGTGTGGGGGAGTGGCGGAGTGGGGGGTGAGGGGGCGTGTGTGGAGTGTGTGGGGGGTGAGTGGGAGTGTGGAGTGTGTGGGAGTGGGGTGTGAGGGGGAGTGTGGGAGTTTCTGGTGTGTGAAGTGTGTGAAGTGTGTGAAGTGTGTGGAGGTGTGTGGAGGTGTGTGGAGTGTGTGGAGGTGTGTGGAGGTGTGTGGGAGCGGGGGAGTGGGAGGTGTGTGGGAGTGGAGGAGTGTAAGGGGGTGTGTGGGGGTTTGTGGAGGTGTGTGGGAGTGTGTGGAGGTGTGTGGGAGTGGGGGAGTGTGTGGAGGTGTGTGGGAGTGGGGGAGTGTAAGGGGGTGTGTGGGAGTGTGGGGGAGTGGCGGAGTGGGGGGTGAGGGGGCGTGTGTGGATTGTGTGGGGGGTGAGTGGAGGTGTGTGGGAGTGTGGAGTGTGTGTGGGTGTGTGGGAGTGTGGGGGAGTGGCGGAGTGGGGGGTGAGGGGGCGTGTGTGGAGTGTGTGGGGGGTGAGTGGAGGTGTGTGGGAGTGTGGAGTGTGTGTGGGTGTGTGGGAGTGTGGGGGAGTGGCGGAGTGGGGGGTGAGGGGGCGTGTGTGGAGTGTGTGGGGGGTGAGTGGAGGTGTGTGGGAGTGTGGAGTGCGTGGGAGTGGGGTGTGAGGGGGAGTGTGGGAGTTTCTGGTGTGTGGAGTGTGTGAAGTGTGTGAAGTGTGTGAAGTGTGTGGAGGTGTGTGGAGGTGTGTGGAGGTGTGTGGGAGCGGGGGAGTGGGAGGTGTGTGGGAGTGGAGGAGTGTAAGGGGGTGTGTGGGGGTTTGTGGAGGTGTGTGGGAGTGTGTGGGAGTGTGTGGAGGTGTGTGGGAGTGGGGGAGTGTGTGGAGGTGTGTGGGAGTGGGGGAGTGTAAGGGGGTGTGTGGGGCGTGGGGGTGGGGAGTTGGTTGTGGCATGTGCGCTGTGGTTGGGTAGGGGAGGGCACCCCTAAAATGAGTTAATCTTTTGCGTTTGTCTGAGATCACATTAATTCATTGGGATTTATTGTTGTTAACAGTAGGAGTTATGGTTGAGGGCACATTAATTTAATGTGATTGCATTGCTATCAATAGGCGTTGTGACTGTGGTTTCATTAATTCACTGGGACTGTATTTTAACAGTTCTGCCCCTTCCCAAAACAAAACCACGTCCTGCAGCCAAAACAATGGAGCACATCAGTCTCTGAATACTCAGCGGTCTTTACTCAAACACAATTTTCAAATACAAACATGCAACTATAAAGCAGTGTATAGCACAGGGGTTAGGGAGCAGAGCCTGTAATCGAAAGGTTGCCTGTTCAATTCCCTGCTGGGGCACTGCTGCTGTACCCTTGGGCAAGATACTTAACCCACAGTTGCCTCAGTAAATATCCAGCTGTATAAAAGGACAACATTGTGTAAAAAAGCTGTAACCTCTGTCACTCTGAATAAGAGCATCTGCTAAATGCCGATCATGTAATCTAATGTATAAAGCTATTCATGCTTTATTAATTAGTTATGTCTGTACTTAATTGTTACCAAATGCATAATTGATCCTGTGATCAAGCCTGGCTATTTCAGCTCTTGAAAGGCCCTTTGAATGGCATATTCAATGATCACTTCAATTGCCTGCATCTTCATTCATTCAATTTTGTATTTTTTCACTAAACACAAACTATGAATGTATATTGATGGCCAGCTAACAGCTATTACAGAGTCTAAAAACAAATACTAAAAATGTAAAATTTTATAAGGTTAATGTGATTATAAGCTTCTGTTTATCATTCCGGATGTAAACGATTGTACGCAACAAGCGCCCTTCGTTCATCACTTCCTGAGCTGAGGCCAAGGCCCTGTGTCATGTGACACAGGCAAGGAGCCAGAATTGCAGCTGTGTGTCCAAAGGGAAATGTGCAGGGCCAGCTGTGTTGAATTAATATGGCATAACAGTGATGACCTCTGACCTCTAGATGTGCTTCCTGCTCTCAGTGTGGGGAATTCCACCATGATGAATCTCGTTCTTTCAGACTGATGTGTTTCTTCAGTCAATAAGCACCTAAGGAAAAAGAGGTGCTTGTTTCCTTATTTCCTTCCCCAGGAAGGAAAGGTCCATCCAGCTCATACACATTGCAGTATAACGCTGCCCCACAGCTTTACAACCAGAACCATCGGAAAAAAACCTTTTACACTTTTTACATTTTACTTTTTACACTTTTTGGAATACACAAAGAATACTTCCCCTCTTTTTCACCTTTATCGTGATGTGATGATGTAGGCAGACACAGTGTGAATCTCCTGCAGAGTTTCCCTGAAACCCAGGCCTGACGAGGGAGGGCTGGCTGCTGCCTAACAGTGCACTACACACACCCAAACAGCTGCTGGTCTGCTTCACAGCCAGACTGTGGATTTTATTTTACAACAGAATATACCCATAACTCCACAGGAGGGAACCTGCTAATTGGATGGGGAGGTCACTAGAAAGGTGCCATCTTATCCTCGTGTGAACCCTGAAAATTCACACTGCAGCGTTCCCTTCCCCACACTCTGCGGTGCTCCCTTCCCCACATTCTGCGGCGTTCCCTTCCCCACACACTGCGGTGTTCCCTTCCCCACACTCTGCGGCGTTCCCTTCCCCACACACTGCAGTGTTCCCTTCCCCACACTCTGCGGCGTTCCCTTCCCCACACTCTGCGGTGTTCCCTTCCCCACACTGCGGCGTTCCCTTCCCCACACTGCGGTGTTCCCTTCCCTTCCCCACACTCTGCGGTGCTCCCTTCCCCACACTCTGCGGTGTTCCCTTCCCCACACTCTGCGGTGTTCCCTTCCCTTCCCCACACTCTGCGGCGTTCCCTTCCCCACACTCTGCGGTGTTCCCTTCCCCACACTCTGCGGCGTTCCCTTCCCCACACTCTGCGGCGTTCCCTTCCCCACACTCTGCGGCGTTCCCTTCCCCACACTCTGCGGCGTTCCCTTTCCCCACACTCTGCGGCGTTCCCTTCCCCACACTGCGGTGTTCCCTTCCCCACACTGCGGCGTTCCCTTTCCCCACACTCTGCGGCGTTCCCTTCCCCACACTCTGCGGTGTTCCCTTCCCCACACTCTGCGGTGTTCCCTTCCCCACACTCTGCGGTGTTCCCTTTCCCCACACTCTGCGGCGTTCCCTTCCCCACACTGCGGCGTTCCCTTCCCTTCCCCACACTCTGCGGCGTTCCCTTCCCCACACTGCGGCGTTCCCTTCCCCACACTCTGCGGCGTTCCCTTCCCCACACTGCGGCGTTCCCTTCCCCACACTCTGCGGCGTTCCCTTCCCCACACTCTGCGGTGTTCCCTTCCCCACACTCTGCGGCGTTCCCTTCCCCACACTCTGCGGTGTTCCCTTCCCTTCCCCACACTCTGCGGCGTTCCCTTCCCCACACTCTGCGGCGTTCCCTTCCCCACACTCTGCGGCGTTCCCTTCCCTTCCCCACTCTGCGGTGTTCCCTTCCCTTCCCCACACTCTGCGGCGTTCCCTTCCCCACACTCTGCGGCGTTCCCTTCCCTTCCCCACTCTGCGGCGTTCCCTTCCCCACACTCTGCGGCGTTCCCCTTCCCCACACTCTGCGGTGTTCCCTTCCCCACACTCTGCGGCGTTCCCTTCCCCACACTCTGCGGTGTTCCCTTCCCTTCCCCACACTCTGCGGCGTTCCCTTCCCCCACACTCTGCGGCGTTCCCTTCCCCACACTCTGCGGCGTTCCCTTCCCCACACTGCCGGCGTTCCCTTCCCCACACTCTGCGGTGTTCCCTTCCCCCACTTCTGCGGCGTTCCCTTCCCCACACTCTTGCGGCGTTTCACTTCCCCAACACTCTGCGGCGTTCCCTTCCCCACACTCTGCGGCGTTTCCCTTCCCCACACTCTGCAGCGTTCCCTTCCCCACACTGCGGCGTTCCCTTCCCTTCCCCACACTCTGCGGCGTTCCCTTCCCCACACTCTGCGGCGTTCCCTTCCCCACACTGCGGCGTTCCCTTCCCTTCCCCACACTCTGCGGTGTTCCCTTCCCCACACTCTGCGGCGTTCCCTTCCCCACACTGCGGCGTTCCCTTCCCCATACTCTGCGGTGTTCCCTTTCCCCACACTCTGCGGCGTTCCCTTCCCCACACTCTGCGGCGTTCCCTTCCCCACACTCTGCGGCGTTCCCTTCCCCACACTCTGCGGTGTTCCCTTCCCCACACTCTGCGGCGTTCCCTTCCCCACACTCTGCAGCGTTCCCTTCCCCACACTGCGGCGTTCCCTTCCCTTCCCCACACTCTGCGGCGTTCACCTTCCCCACACCTGCGGCATTTCCCTTCCCCACACTCTGCGGCGTTCCCTTCCCCACACTCTGCGGTGTTCCCTTTCCCCACACTCTGCGGTGTTCCCTTCCCCACACTCTGCGGCGTTCCCTTCCCCACACTCTGCGGCGTTCCCTTCCCCACACTGCGGCGTTCCCTTCCCCACACTGCGGCGTTCCCTTCCCCACACTCTGCGGTGTTCCCTTCCCCACACTGCGGCGTTCCCTTCCCCCACACTCTGCGGTGTTCCCTTTCCCCACACTCTGCGGCGTTCCCTTCCCCACACTCTGCGGCGTTCCCTTCCCACACTCTGCGGCGTTCCCTTCCCCACCCTCTGCGGCGTTCCCTTCCCCACACTCTGCAGCGTTCCCTTCCCCACACTGCGGCGTTCCCTTCCCCACACTCTGCAGCGTTCCCTTCCCCACACTGCGGCGTTCCCTTCCCTTCCCCACACTCTGCGGCGTTCCCTTCCCCACACTGCGGCATTCCCTTCCCCACACTCTGCGGCGTTCCCTTCCCCACACTCTGCGGTGTTCCCTTTCCCCACACTCTGCGGTGTTCCCTTCCCCACACTCTGCGGCGTTCCCTTCCCCACACTCTGCGGCGTTCCCTTCCCCACACTGCGGCGTTCCCTTCCCCACACTCTGCGGTGTTCCCTTCCCCACACTGCGGCGTTCCCTTCCCCACACTGCGGTGTTCCCTTCCCCACACTGCGGTGTTCCCTTCCCCACACTCTGCGGTGTTCCCTTCCCCACACTCTGCGGCGTTCCCTTCCCCACACTCTGCGGTGTTCCCTTCCCCACACTCTGCGGCGTTCCCTTCCCCACACTCTGCGGTGTTCCCTTTCCCCACACTCTGCGGTGTTCCCTTCCCCACACTCTGCGGCGTTCCCTTCCCCACACTCTGCGGCGTTCCCTTCCCCACACTGCGGCGTTCCCTTCCCCACACTCTGCGGTGTTCCCTTCCCCACACTGCGGCGTTCCCTTCCCCACACTCTGCGGTGTTCCCTTCCCCACACTGCGGCGTTCCCTTCCCCACACTCTGCGGCGTTCCCTTCCCCACACTCTGCGGCGTTCCCTTCCCCACACTCTGCGGCGTTCCCTTCCCCACACTGCGGCGTTCCCTTCCCCACACTCTGCGGTGTTCCCTTCCCCACACTGCGGCGTTCCCTTCCCCACACTCTGCGGTGTTCCCTTCCCCACACTGCGGCGTTCCCTTCCCCACACTCTGCGGCGTTCCCTTCCCCACACTCTGCGGCGTTCCCTTCCCCACACTCTGCGGCGTTCCCTTCCCCACACTCTGCGGTGTTCCCTTCCCCACACTGCGGTGTTCCCTTCCCTTCCCCACACTCTGCGGCGTTCCCTTCCCCACACTGCGGCGTTCCCTTCCCTTCCCCACACTCTGCGGCGTTCCCTTCCCCACACTCTGCGGCGTTCCCTTCCCCACACTCTGCGGCGTTCCCTTCCCCACACTCTGCGGTGTTCCCTTCCCTTCCCCACACTCTGCGGCGTTCCCTTCCCCACACTCTGCGGCGTTCCCTTCCCCACACTGCGGCGTTCCCTTCCCCACACTGCGGCGTTCCCTTCCCCACACACTGCGGCGTTCCCTTCCCCACACTCTGCGGCGTTCCCTTCCCCACACTCTGCAGCGTTCCCTTCCCCACACTCTGCGGCGTTCCCTTCCCCACACTCTGCGGTGTGGGAAAATAGCGCAGGCTGTGCGCTCACAGCATCAGCTCAGAGCAGGTGCTGTGCAGATCAGCTGATCCTTATACCATCAGGATGGGTTACTGTTGCACGCGTGATTGGGTAAATGCATCCATATAATATAAATGCTTGCTGATGTGTGAAGTTTGAGCAGATGTTCATGAACAGGCAGCTGGAATGTGGCTGTGATTTTTATTCCTCTGTCAGTATCATTGTATCTTTTCCCCATCCCACTTACAGATGTACCTTATATAATTTACCTTTTGGAACTGTTATGATTTAGTTATTATTACTGGCATAATTTATCTTTGCAGAAGTCTTTCCTGATGGGTCTATGTTAAGTAAAATTTGATTGAGTGATCTGATAGAAAGTAGCAAAAATAGTAAAATCATAACTTTCAGTGTGAGAGTCAGAGACATCTGCTCACAGTGATCCGTCAGGCTCCACATCTGTGTGTAGTAGTTTTTAAACAGGTGGCGTGTCTTTAAGCAGAGGTTTTTGTGTGTGTCCCTGTACCTCCTGATGCAGGTAGTGCAGGTACGTCTGTGACGTTTAACCGGAACGGAGATGCCCCCGGTCGCTACGACCTGTTCCAGTACCAGATGAACAACAGCAGCACTCCAGGGTACAGGCTGATCGGCCAGTGGATGGAGATGCTGCAGCTCAACGTGAGTGTAAGGGGGCGGGAGGTCAGGGACAGGCGGCGGGGACATGGGAGAGGCAGGGATATGGGAGGAGTGGGCAGGGGGCGGGGCAGGGACAGGGGCAGGGAAATTGTGAGGGGGCGGGGACAGGGAGAGGCAGGGAAAGGGACATGGGGTGGGGACATGGGAGGGGTGGGGGGGTGTTGTGGTGGGGCAGGAGGTGGGTGGGGTTAGGAGAAGGCGGTGGGGGTGGAGGTGGAGGTGGAGGTGGGGGTGGGGTAAGGGGGTAGGGGTGGGGGTGGGAGTGGGGGTTGGGGGTGGGGTATTGCATCAGGCCTCCTTATACACGTCATTGTATGATAAGGAACCCCACCTGGAAGTTATGTTTCACCAGAATTAAAAAAACAGAAGTCACTTAAGCTAATGAAACCAACTGCAGCTGAAGCTCCTGGCACAGTAAAACAATTACAGATAATTTTAGATTGATAATGGTAGTACCTTGGGAGGTGTTTCATGGATGCATTAGTATTTGGCTCAGGTTAAGATGTAAAAACACCAGAATTCAGCATTCTAGCCCGGGTAGACAAATCCCGCTTTGTATCCATAGTAACAGGACCGTTATTCTCGTTAGTCCCAGAGCTGCCGGGCGGTGTTCGAGTAGGGGCTCAGGGACTGGAGGGACTCAAAGCCCAAATAATGATTTACGCCCCCATGGCTGGCTGGAGAAATCACTTCAGGTAGAAATCACCAATGAAGCTAATGAGCGTGGAAGGAAAACTCACTGCATCCGCCCTCCCAAACCCTCCACCGAGTGGGGGGGGGGCGCTGGGGGGGGCGGGGGCAGCACACAGTGCTGTCAGGGGACTGAAGCCAGAGAGACGTTAACACAGAGGCTGAAGAGGAACTTAGAGTATTGCTCATGGGAAGAGGAATTAACCACCTACCTGGACAACTGACAGTCCCAAAGAAAGCCAGTCCAAGGGGGCCTTTGGGAGAGGAGAGGAGAGGAGAGGGAAAGGGTTAGGGTTCGTAACCCTAACTCAGTGGTGTTAAGCTTAACCCTAACTGTAACCCTTACTCTGTGAGATGCTAACCTTAACCTATCCATAACCCACTGATACTGAACAGCGAGTTGGTGTTTGGCTGAAGTCCATTGCTAAACCTTTCAGTGTCTGCCATCTTGTTTGTAGGACAGCAGCATGAATTGCAGGATGTGTGTCTGTGTGCAGGATGTGTGTGTGTGTGTGTGTGTGTGTGTGTGTGGAGGATGTGTGTCTGTGTGCAGGATGTGTGTGTGTGTGTGAGTGTGTGTGTGTGTGTGTGTGTGTGTGTGTGTGTGTGTGTGCAGGATGTGTGTCTGTGTGCAGGGTGTGTGTGTGTGCGTGTGTGCAGGATGTGTGTGTCTGTGCAGGATGTGTGTGTGTGTGTGTGTGTGTGTGTGTGTGTGTGTGTGTGCGCGCAGGGTGTGTGTCTGTGTGCAGGATGTGTGTGTGTGTGTGCGCAGGGTGTGTGTCTGTGTGCAGAATGCGTGTGTGTGTGTGTTTGTGTGTGTGCAGGATGTGTGTGTGTGTGTGTGTGTGTGTGTGTGTGTGTGTGCAGGATGTGTGTGTGTGTGTCTGTGTGCAGGATGTGTGTGTGTGTGTGTGTGTGTGTGTGTGTGTGGAGGATGTGTGTGTGTGTGTGCAGGATCTGTGTCAGCAGACGGAAGGCTGTTCAGGAATTCACTCTGGCTGGTAACGTGTCATAAAAGCACATGGTTACGTGAAGTGAAACAGGTTTCCACACATAAAGCGGTTTGTGCGGTCTGCGTGCTTCACCTCGTCTCTCACCGTCAGAGCGTTTCCCTTTCTTTCGCGTTCCTGCGTAACGGGCATGAAAGGCGGCGTGAGGTGAACATCCATACGGGAGGGCTGGCCAGCCATGATAAGCCGAGGATGCTCCGGGCGACACACTCCTCAGCGCATAAAAGCACCTCTCCGCTCCTTCGCCCTATTCGGTTACGCTTCTTTTCATCGCTAACAGTCCCTCTGCAGCAGAGAGGGAGAGGGAGAGAGAGGGAGAGAGAGGGAGAGAGAGGGAGAGAGAGGGAGAGAGAGAGAGAGAGAGGGGGAGGGGGGAGAGAGAAAGAGGGAGAGAGAGAGAGAGAGAGGGAGAGAGAGGGAGAGAGAGGGGGAGGGGGGAGAGAAAAAGAGGGAGAGAGAGAGAGAGAGAGAGAGGGAGTGGGAAAGGGAGAGAGAGAGAGAGGGAGAGAGAGAGGGAGATAGAGAGAAAGAGAGAGAGGGAGATGGAGAGGGAGAGAGAGGGAGAGACAGAGAGAGAGAGAGAGAGAGAGAGAGAGAGAGAGGGAGAGAGAGAGAGAGAGAGAGAGAGAGAGAGAGAGAGGGAGAGAGAGGGAGAGACAGAGAGAGAGAGAGGGAGAGGGAGAGAGAGAGGGAGAGAGAGGGAGAGACAGAGAGAGAGAGAGAGAGAGAGAGGGAGAGAGAGGGAGAGAGGGAGAGACAGAGAGGGAGAGAGAGGGAGAGAGAGAGAGGGAGAGAGAGGGAGAGACAGAGAGGGGGAGAGAGGGAGAGAGAGGGAGAGAGAGAGAGGGGGAGAGAGGGAGAGAGAGAGAGAGAGAGAGAGAGAGAGGACCCAAACACTGAATGCTGGGGAGTTCTGGCCTTGCTGGGGGTTCCCCATCACCCCACTGTGCCACTCGTAGCAGACCAGTCCCCGTACCCCAGAAACGTCTCTGCCTGAGTGATCTCTGCTGTCACACACTGCTGCTCTGCTCTGCCCTTTGACCCCTGACTGTGAGCGTGCTGATGGCGGCTGCTCCCTGGCACCTCAGTGCCTGCCTGTCACAGTGACCTTTGACCTGAGCTGGACCACCAGGCCTGGCAGAGAGAGAGAGCTGTGAAAGGCTTCCGTTTTCAAGCCTGCAACTGTGCTGTCGAGGGTGAAATACTCAGGGTTATTGACAAGAACAGTGAGAAAATGTTCAGGTAAGTATAGACTGCTCCCATTCGCTACTATTACCCAGTGACTCAGGGCTTTCTGTGTTCAAAGCTTCCTTTGGTCTCCACACGCTCAGGATAAATAATAGATTCCCTCCAGGATAAGTGTTTCTCAGGGCAGGAAGGTCCCTTATGAGCACACTGATACAGGAGCTTTCATCTCCACAGGGGACAGATGCATCAGTCAGCTCTTTCAGGTAATGTACCTGAGGATAGCACAACTCGGGGTACAAGTAATTCACTCAGGTCTCTCAGGTAATACACCTGAGCAGACAGGGAATTCAGCCAGGTCTCCTCTCATGGTGCAGTGTTGGGCTCACACAGGTATGTGTCGCTGCACTGATCACCTGCATGTGAACACTGCCCAGCTGGACTTCACTGTGAAACGTGCCACACATTAGACTCTTGCAAATACTGTACAGTTGTACAGAGTAAAATAAACATGCTGATTTCTATGGAAGAGAGAGACAGAGGGAGAGAGAGAGTGTGATATAGAGAAAGAGAGAGACAGAGAGGGAGAGAGAGAGGGGGGTAGAGAGAGAGGGAGGGGTAGAAGGAGAGAAGGAGTGAGAGAGCGGTACAGGGAGAGAGAGAGAGCGGTAGAGGCAGAGAGAGAGAGAGAGAGACGGAGTTTGAAAAGACAGATGTGATGTGGAACACGCCGGGGGGAGAGCCTTCCCTGTTGCTGCTCCTCAGGGCGGCGTGTCTGCCTGCAGATTACAGCGCTGCACAGGGACGCTCTTTTCTCCCAGCTCTGGAATGCCACAGTGCATCCAATCAGACGGCTGCCAAGTGCGTCAACAGGTGTGGAGTACCCGCAAGTGTGTCTGTCCCGCGGGAGCTGCGTTCGTGTGTACGATCCCGCCGCGCTCGTCCCGCTGGCGCTGTCAGTCACCACAGCGACAACGGAGAGGGCCGCCGTGCCGGCATGTGCCAGCCAACGCCCCGCTGCCTGGCTGGGCTTGTCTGGACACAGGAAGCAGCCTGACGGGGCTGGGTGCTGTTTTTGGGTCCCGCTCCACCCACCGCACTGAGCCTGCAAGTCGGTGCTGATGTGATCAATCAAACCCAGTTTTTTCTCCAGTGAAGAACGCACAGCTGGAGTGAGTTTAATCTTGGATGAGGTGGAGAACAGTACGATCTGAAAACTGGGTTTACATCTGCTTCTTTTCCCCTTCTTTATATATCTCCATAAATGTTACCATAGCGATTCCCAACCTTAAGCCACTGTGGGAACACTGCTTGATTTAGCTATGAAAGGAAAGAGCTTTTCTGTCCCCTAAATTAAGCATCTCTCTGAGCTGTTTTTCAGAAGTGAATCCCAGACTGTCCGAATGCGTCCGACTGTGAGCAGGACTGCAAGCCTGACTCTGAGTCCCTCTCATTAGCCTGAATGCTTTTTCAGGGAAAGGCTTCCCCTGTCTTGTTGGCGGGTCCTGACCCCTTCCTGTTTCCGGCTTCCTGCTTCCTGTGCTGCAGGTGGAGGAGATGCAGTGGCCGGATGGGGAGCAGGACATCCCGCAGTCCGTGTGCAGCCTGCCCTGCAAGCCGGGCGAGAGGAAGAAGATGGTGAAGGGCATGCCCTGCTGCTGGCTCTGCGAGCCCTGCGACGGCTACCAGTACCAGTACGACGACACGTCCTGCAAGCTGTGCTCCTACGACATGCGGCCCAACGCCAACCGCACCGGCTGCCAGCCCATCCCCATCGTGAGGCTGGAGTGGCACTCGCCCTGGGCCGTCATCCCCGTCTTCCTGGCCATGCTGGGCATCATCGCCACCATCTTCGTCATGGCGACCTTCATCCGCTACAACGACACGCCGATCGTGCGGGCGTCCGGCCGCGAGCTCAGCTACGTGCTGCTGACCGGCATCTTCCTGTGCTACATCATCACCTTCCTGATGATCGCCGCCCCGGACGTGGCCGTCTGCTCCTTCCGCCGCATCTTCCTGGGCCTGGGCATGTGCATCAGCTACGCTGCCCTGCTCACCAAGACCAACCGCATCTACCGCATCTTCGAGCAGGGCAAGAAGTCGGTGACCGCGCCCCGCTTCATCAGCCCTGCCTCCCAGCTGGCCATCACCTCCAGCCTGATCTCCGTGCAGCTGCTGGGAGTCTGCATCTGGTTCGGGGTGGACCCGCCCAACACCATCGTGGACTACGACGAGCAGAAGACAGTGAACCCCCAGCGAGCGCGAGGTGTGCTGAAGTGTGACATCACAGACCTGCAGATCATCTGCTCGCTGGGCTACAGCATCCTGCTCATGGTCACCTGCACCGTGTACGCCATCAAGACCCGTGGCGTCCCCGAGAACTTCAACGAGGCCAAGCCCATCGGCTTCACCATGTACACCACCTGCATCGTCTGGCTGGCCTTCATCCCCATCTTCTTCGGCACTGCGCAGTCCGCTGAGAAGGTAAGTGCCCATGTCTGCTCAGCGAGGCAGGGAGAAACCTCACCAAACACTCTGTGGGTGGAGCCTCACTGACACATCACACCGCCGATTTTAGACCAATTGGCACATTCTGCTTTCCTCATCAGAATGTGATTATTTAAATGCATGGCTTGTCTATCGTTCAGTAAAAACTCCACCAGCCTGAGCGTTAATGAAGTCTAATCTGCCTACAGGTTGTGGCCTGTAATTTTATTCTAAAGGAGCTTATCTTAGTCATACATGCTATGCTCTGGGCTTTTGAGTGGCTGAGCTGTTTTAAGGAGCTGCTGTACTTACACCTGTTCCTGGGGTCCAGTCTGAGCTGACTCATTCGCCGACGGCGACCTGGAGGGAGCTGCTGGCTTTGTTCCGCAGACAGAAGGTGGGGTCGGGCTGCCAGGTCCAGCGCTGTGGCACCCTCTAGCAGCACATGAGGTGCCTGCAGCTTCTTTGGATTAAAGCAGTGGAGATGCGTCCACACTCTGTTTGAGTTTCACTCTGCTCTGGTGCATTGTGGGCATTGTAGTGTGAAGAGTTGCTATGGCTGGGTGAGAGTGTATCGGAGGACTGCATTTGACTCAATGCAGTGATCCTGTATCAATATGGAGGGTGTGCAAGAAGCTTACAGCAGTACTGGTGATTGCAGTTTCGGTGGTAAAGAGAGAAAAAGTAAAAAAAAAAAAAAATACAGTACTTAAAAATAAAATAGTTGTGTCATGTTTTGAGTCACAGAATCATTGCCCCTGTTTGCTCTAAATATTTAAACATATAACGAAAAAAACACTCAAGCAGAACTCTAGTTGTTCTGGTCTAAAATAAATTATTCTAAATAGAATATTGAGAGTTTTGAGTTCATCTTTTAGTCTTGTACTGGGATCTTGCTAATACTCTGCCCTACTTGTTGTTGGTGAAGATGATCATTCTTTCAGCACCCAAGTGATTCTTTCTGAATGATTCATTTAAAGTCCTGATTCATAAGAGTCACTCTGCTGGTGTGATGCCCCCGTAGCAACACATACACTTACATGTACCATGTTCATACAGAAACTCCATTAAACTCCATTTCCTGTTTCCTGTCTGGCTTTTCCCTGTGCCTGGTCTTATGTCAGGGTTGCAATACTGCAGTATGCTTATTGATCAAAAGCCCATGATTCAGAATACACATTTCTGTTTTAATTGATTATGGATTCTTATTGAGGGTCAGTTCATGTTTAAGCCACTTTCAATCTACTGCAGTATCTAAATGTTGCATCTAAAAATTGCTTATAATGAAACTTTATGACATTAATCACATTAAAAGTCAGAGCACTGGAGACAGAATGTTCTGTGGCACCATCCATTTAATCATGAAATGGACATACAATCACATCTGCAGGGCTCTTCACTGGAGAATGTTCATTATAACTGTGAGACTAAATATACAGTAATGAGGCGTTAACTGTCCTTGCAGCAAAGTGGTTAATTAATCAGATTTTGAATTTTGAGAGTACAAAGGATAGAGTGAGAGAGAGAAAAGAGAAGGGGGGGTTAGAGAGAGGAGAGGGAGGAGGGAGGAGAGAAAGAGAAGACAGAAAGGGTGAAAGGGAGGAGAAGGGAAGTCCTCTCCATTGGTGGTCTGAGAGTGTTTGGCATCAGCAGATCAGCCCAGGTGACACTGCGGCCTTTCCTGTTTCTCACCTAAAGCATATTACACTGAATACTGCTCATATCACACTGACTCACATTGACAAATGCACATATCACACAGAGTACTGTGCATATCACACAGAGTACTGCGCATATCATATAGAGTATTGCGCATATCACACCGAGTACTGTGCATATCACACTGAGTATTGCGCATATCACACCGAGTACTGCGCATATTACACCGAGTACTGCGCATATTACACCGAGTACTGCGCATATCACACAGAGTACTGTGCATATCACACCAAGCATTGCATATATAATGCTACATGCACATCATATCTCAGTAATCATAATAACAATTACATCAGCAATCAAATTGCAGATGCAAGTTGGAAACTCGGGACTCAGCTCTGGAGCTGAGGTCACCCGGCTGCTGTCTCCCAGCAGTATCAGGCAAGGCCTGAATCACAGCCCATTCACTGTAATACTTAAACACTTAAATCAATACTTATGATACATGTTTATGTGAGAGTCAGTCATTACATGAGAGTGGAAATTTTATTGTATTTATAGGTTGTTGCTTAGGAAACAGAGCCATTTGTGCCCTTAAATGGAAGGCTGAATGTAAAGGTCACTAAGTGTCCTTGTTTATAACGTCTATAATTATGTCCCATGCAGATTGCAGTCCACCGGTGACACACTTATTTCCTTTTCTTCTTGAAAAGTCTGGAGGTGATGTGTGATTCAGCTGTTACTGTCTTCTGGGCTCTTTTGGTATAATGAGGTGTTCCTCCGCGTGGCATTTTAGTCAGAGGAAACACACGGTTAGCTCCCTGTCCTGTGTCGTGCGTGTCATTGCTTCTTAGCACTGACAGGAGCACCAGGAGCAGGATGTGTGCATCAACATCTGAGAAAGCCTTATATAGATATACAGCACAGCTTTGGGTCCGGTTAAACACCAGAAGCAGGAGTCAGCAGATTCTCATTCTATGCTCATTCTGTTACTGAATAAAATCCGAAAAACTCCTTTGCCATGAAAACATTTATCATAATGATGCATCCCCAGGACATCCATTAATCTCTGTGCATTTGTCCCTGTGGTCAGGCACAGGGGTACAGGCAGGTGAGCGGGTCTACCTGGCTCTAGGTGTTACACGCTGCCTCTGAGAATAATGACATCATCACCGTTATACATCCATATATTTACACTCCATATTGATTTATTTACCGTGACGGTCCCACGTGGCGGCCACAGACTGAGTCATTACTCTGCACACCTGGGGCAGGTCTGTGCTGCTTCTCGAACCCGGGCCGTACAGCTCTGCCTGCCCTCGAGACGAGAGCTGCAGCCGCTGAGCTGCAGGGGAGGAGTGAATGCTTGCCCATGAATGTGTGATATATGCTGTGCAGCACAGAGTCGCACAGCACAGCATCACACAGCACAGCACAGAGTCACACAGCACAGCACAGAGTCGGACAGCACAGCACAGAGTCGGACAGCACAGCACAGAGTCGCACAGCACAGCATCACACAGCACAGCACAGAGTCACACAGCACAGCACAGAGTCGGACAGCACAGCACAGAGTCGGACAGCACAGCATCACACAGCACAGCACAGATTCACACAGCACAGTCACACAGCACAGCACAGAGTCACACAGCACAGCACAGAGTCGGACAGCACAGCACAGAGTCGGACAGCACAGCATCACACAGCACAGCACAGATTCACACAGCACAGTCACACAGCACAGCACAGAGTCGGACAGCACAGCACAGAGTCGCACAGCACAGCACAGCATCACACAGCACAGCATCACACAGCACAGCGTCACACAGCACAGTCACACAGCACAGCACAGCATCACACAGCACAGCGTCACACAGCACAGTCACACAGCACAGCACAGCATCACACAGCAC
This sequence comes from Megalops cyprinoides, assembly GCF_013368585.1. Lineage (NCBI taxonomy): Eukaryota > Metazoa > Chordata > Actinopteri > Elopiformes > Megalopidae > Megalops > Megalops cyprinoides. Next base: position 773,733 of record NC_050589.1, on the reverse strand, counting down.
AGCACAGAGTCGGACAGCACAGCATCACACAGCACAGAGTCGCACAGCACAGCGTCACACAGCACAGTCACACAGCACAGCACAGCGTCACACAGCACAGCACAGCACAGCATTCGCAGTCTGATTGTGCCGGTCCTCAAAGCGTGCAGCTGCAGGATTAGATGGTGGAAGCAGTAACCATGGTGACAGGTGTGTACGATGCACCGGTTTTTCCTGTTTCCATGGGAAATATTTCTGCATAGTTAGTCATTAGAAACGGATAATGATGGTGTGAAGGTGAGGCGTGTGCCTGTGTCAGAGCGCTACCTCACTGCCCCCTGCAGTGTAGCACAGAGCGTCTTTACAGCGCCCCCTGTGGACATCTGACCCAAATTCCAGCACAGCGGCTTCCTCTCTCAGCCGAGGGCCTGTAATTACCCTCCTGTTCCTTTAGCGCCCTCCCCGCTGCTCGGCAACCCTCTGTTTATAGCGGCTGTAATGATTTATTAAGGGTCCCATCAGAAATTACATCACAGTTTAACGTCTGAGTCGCACACCCCCAGAACGGCTGTCTGCAGCTGCTTAAAGGAGCAGGACAGAGGTGAGCACAGTGCAGGTGAGCGCAGCGCAGGTGAGCGCAGCGCAGCGCAGGTGATCACAGCGCAGGTGAGCGCAGCGCAGCGCAGGTGAGCACATTACAGGTGAGCACAGCGCAGGTGATCGCAGCGCAGGTGATCGCAGCGCAGGTGAGCGCAGCGCAGGTGAGCACAGTGCAGCGCAGGTGAGCGCAGCGCAGTGCAGGTGATCACAGCGCAGGTGAGCGCAGCGCAGCGCAGGTGAGCACATTACAGGTGAGCACATTACAGGTGAGCACAGCGCAGGTGATCGCAGCGCAGGTGATCGCAGCGCAGGTGAGCACAGCGCAGGTGAGCGCAGCGCAGGTGAGCACAGTGCAGCGCAGGTGAGCAGGTGATATCTGTGGGTACCTGCTTTATTAGAGGAGGTGTGCTGGAGAGGGTGTGCTCTGTGCTGTGATGGAGTGCGTCAGACGCGCTGTGTAAAGCTGGTCTCCCCAGCTGCTTGGACACCTCCCCACTCCTGGAGGCGACCTACTTTCCTCCCGCCCCAGGCCGGGTGTAGCTGTGCCACACGGGGACCCGCTGCCTTTGAAGGGCTCCAGGAGGGAGGCCGCCGTTCTACAGGCCCTGAGGCTGCGTTTCATGCAGATTATAGCTGCAGAACCCGCCCAGAACCAGGACACAGTGTTCATGGTACCGGCCTAGAATCGGAACCAGCACAGAAGCAGGACACAGTGTTCATGGTACCGGCCTAGAATCGGAACCAGCACAGAAGCAGGACACAGTGTTCATGGTACCGGCCTAGAATCGGAACCAGCACAGAAGCAGGACGGAGTGTTTCTTAGCAGTTGTGCAAATCAGGATATTCAGGTATTTCAAAGTAAACCTTTTATTCCTGTTGCAAATACCCTAATACCCTAGTGCAAGTCGTTCAGGTACAGCAACTTCCTAAAGACCAGTCCAGAACACTCGTTTCCTGGATACCCTGAAAACCCTGAAAGAAAATCTTCAAAAGGTCAGTGGGACATGCAATAATAAATTTTTGATAATTTAATAAAAAGGATGAGACCTATAAGCCACAATGTGCACATATCTCCACACACACACACATGCGCTCTCTCGCAGCTTCACTGTAAAACCCGCTACCGCTGCAGTTCAGGGCTGAGGGCGTCTCGATGTCACACTCTGACACATCACTGTTTCAGCACTGCTTGCAAAGCATGTTTGTTTTCTGTAAATAGAAATCAGGCGGGAATGTGTGTGTGCAGATGGTTCAGCATGAAAAGCCATAGCCCAGCGTTGACTGGTAAAAGCCTTGGATTGCCTCCGTGGTGAATTGCCTCTGTGGTGAATCACCTCAATGGTGAATCGCCTCTGTGGTGAATCGTCTGTGGTGAATCGTCTCTGTGGTGAATCATCTCTGTGGTGAATCACCTCAATGGCGAATCGCCTCTGTGGTGAATCATCTCCATGGTGAAAGCTCTACAATTCAACATGAGTTCTGGCAAACTCCAGAATGGAGGGTTTTCTTGTTGTTTAGGATGTAGGAACTGTATTTAGGATTTTGGTTTAGTGGATGGAAGAGAATGTAATCATGGAGGTTGACTGGGGACTGAAGGGATTCATTTTGCTCAAGCCTGTTCAGACATTTGAAAGTAGGATAAAATTTTCATTAGCTAGAGGAACTGCTTCCATGCCGCACTTTTGCAAGAACATGGTGCATTATGGGTCAGTTTGCATGACAGCTAGGGCTTGTTTAAACAGTAACGGACAGGTGTGACATGCCACATGAAGCACGGCCATTAAACAGATGAACAGGCTCTGTGGCCCTCAGCTAAGACAGATTCTGTTCTAGGATCTCTGATTAGGAGAGTTAGAATGGAGCTGTTTTAACTCTCCCGACACTCACAGAATGAAGTGACACTCTGGAAACACGTTGGAGGAGGAGGCTGAATGATGATGCAGGATTTCCCGCTCTTTCGGGGCAGCGTTGAGGAGAGGTGAGAAGCTGCGGAGAGCTGTAGCTGTGGAAGGTGTTGAGATCGCGGAGTAACTCTGAGCTCCTCTGAGCTCTCCTTACTCACAGACGTGTCTGTCTGCAGCACAGTTGTGTGTGAGAGGTGTGCAGGCTTTGCTCTCTGCGTCCCGGCTGAGCGCCGATCCGTCTGCAGAACAGGCGGCTCACGGGCCAACCCGAAAGCAGACTGGGGCGAGAGCTGGAGGTTTCAGCCGCTCTGTCCAATCCCACAATGCTGTGTGGCCGCAAGCTCCAAACCCAGCGGCAGGTTATTTATTTACTTGAGTGAAGGGACTTCTTAATTTGGAAAGTAAAATCTGTAAAGTGTTTATATTAAGCCTGTGACCACACCTCTTAGGGTGTTTCTAACCCAATAGGAAGCCTGGCACCCTGTCTGACAGCACGTCCTGGGAGGGGGGCGGAGCAGCAGTCTCTCACCTGTCAGGTGAGGTGAAAGGCAGGTGCAGGCTGGGGTGGAGGAGGGAACAGCAGTACAGCAAGGGAAATGCTTTCCAGCACTCACTGGGTTAAAACAGGCCGCCATGGGCACCTGGCAGGAAGGTGAGGTATCTGTAGGGAGAGACAGTCAGCTGATGGTCATGTGAGACAGCCTCCCTCCGAGCAGAATGCTCTGTTTGTTTTAGAGGACTGTAATACACAAGCAAAGCAAGTGTGCCAGCTCAATGAACTCAATGCCTTTTTTGCTATTTCTTTCTTAATTTGTCTTTGGCTTTCTCTGGGAAAGGTATTTCATCTCACAGACAAGACATCTGTCACTTCTGTAAATTTTAAGAAATCTTAAAAGGAAGTTTATGAATTTTTCAATCATGTTTTGTGAATTAAAATCAGAACATGATTGATCACTTTGGGGATGTTAGTTTAGCATGTAGATTCATAAGGTGAAGTTCAGTGGGTGGAGTTTAACACATAGATTTGGTGGGTGGAGTTTTGCGTGTAGATCATATTATATGTAAATTCTGTAGGCTGGTTTCTGTAATCACAGGGTGGATGCAGAGCCATGCTGTATGTAGAAAGAGTCCTTTTTCACAGACAGTTTTGTGCTGCGGTGTGGATTGGCTGTCTCCTGTGCCTTTTATCCATCTGTCAGTTGAAGCCTTGTTATGTGTGATATCTGTTAAAACATCGGAACACAATGATATCATTAAAAGTATAGCAGGAGATCCTGCAGCTGCAGTAGATGTTAGACATTTATAAAACCATGAATTGTCTTTTTAAGACATTCAGAACTAGCTCCATGTCTCACTGAGCTGCGTTTAAAGTCCTGCATTAATAGGTGTTTATTTCTGATAATGTCAGATGCGCTTATTTTCCTCTGTATGGGATAGTTACCGAGGGCTTTGAGACAAGCATCAGCTCTAATGAGACTGCAGCTCCTCCACCCACACACACAAACGCCGCTCAGAGAGGAAGCCTATGCTCCAGCTCCCTTTCACAGCCTCCGGGGGCGTTCATGTAAAACACTACCTTTATTTGGAATAAAGCACTCCCGAAATAAACAGAGCAAGCATCCAGCTAACCCCTGTAAATGATAGCACAACCAAACAAGCTCTTGGTTTCCGCTGGTGCTGTTTTGTGTGCGCTCTTAAAATCGTTCCCTCCACACGCTGATATCTGGACCAGGCATGACTCATTAATGAACTTTTTTTGGAGATATGCAGGTAGCTTTTCCTTGACACAGTTCATGGATTTGGGCTCATTAAAAATATTTAAAGAGGATTTGTGAGAGAGGGTGTGAGAGAGAGAGGAGAGAGGGTGATAGAGAGATAGAGGGTGAAAGAGAAAGAGAGAGAGGGAGTCCAGCACCTTTTACAACACAGTTTAAAGAAACGCTAGTGGCAGCTAAGCTCTGTGCTTGCAGTTGTTTTACTGTGATAGTGAGGGTAACAGCTTGCAGCTGGCTGCATCACATAAACAGAGGAATATGTCGCGGAATTTAAAATGCACCAATGGCTCCTCTGCAACAGCATAAACCCAGGGAAGGTGTTTGGTTGGATGTATCAGTGTGTTTGAATCAATGTCATTTGAAAATTGGTCCTGTCTCCCTGGAGCACCTGACTGCTCTGTGAAGGAGGCAGGGACATTCTGTAGTTGCAAGCCCCTAGGGCATTCTAGGAGCCCCTGGGAATTTTGGGAGCCCCATGGGCATTCTGGGAGCCCCTGGGCATTCTGGAAGCCCCTGGGAATTCTGGGAGCCCCTGGGCATTCTGGGAGTCCTGTGGGCATTCTGGGAGCCCCTGGGAATTCTGGGAGTCATGTGGGCATTCTGGGAGCCCCTGGGAATTCTGGGAGTCATGTGAGAATTCTGGGAGTCCCATGGCCATTCTGGGAGTCCCGTGGGCATTCTGGAAGCCCCTGGGAATTCTGGGAGCCCCGTGGGCATTCTGGGAGCCCCTGGGCATTCTGGGAGTCCTGTGGGCATTCTGGGAGCCCCTGGGAATTCTGGGAGTCATGTGGGAATTCTGGGAGCCCCGTGGGCATTCTGGGAGTCCCGTGGGCATTCTGGAAGCCCCTGGGCATTCTGGGAGCCCCGTGGGTGTTCTGGGAGTCCCGTGGGCATTCTGGGAGTCCCGTGTCTCACTTCTGGGTCAAAGGCCGTGCTGAACAGAATAGCTGTGTTCAGAATGGCGTGGCTGAACATTGGCTAATGCACAGAGAGGTATGGGGTTCTGTGGTGGCCATATTAAATATTCCTTCACAACTTCAGTGTACAAAAATAAGAATACATCAGAATCCACAGATGCATTGTAGTGTACCTGGGAGGTCAGAAAGTCAAAGCATATTGTCACCACACTCCTTGTTTGCAAACGTCCTGACAAATGAATTCTGTGTGCAGGTGTCAGTCGTCAACAAGTGTTTTATTTGTGCAACATACATAACTGGAAATACTACTAGAAATATTAATACATTGATAGCCCTTTTTGAAATAGGTTCAATCAATAATACATGCATATTATTATTTACACAATGCACTGTCCAGCATCCTACCATACTACCAAGGATGCCGATATATTGTATATCACTGGATGTCTTCCTGTGCGAACCCAAGGCCCCTGTGCAACACTTCCCTCAGTTTAAAGAATCTGAAATTGCTGCTCTACAGTGGCAAAATGCTCAAATGAGATTAAATTTGATATAGTGCTATTATTTCTGCCATTCAGACAAAGACAATACAGCCATACTTCGGAGAGAGTGCATGCTGTGTCAGAGGGAACATCAGAGATGTCTGGCAGAGACGTGAATGTGGAGTTATGTGCTGTAAGATAAACCGAAAATGGCACTAAATAGGGAATAAGATTAAACTGCATGAGCAGAGACAGACCAGCCTCTGGGGAGAGGGTTTAGCTGGAAAAGCTGCTTATACATTCAGTTTCTGTGTTTTATTTTCTTTTGAAATTGACCTTTAATGTGTTTCTCATCTATTTTTATCCCTTTAAACCAATAAAAATAAATGAAATTATTATAATAAGAGATAGGAGAGGAGATCGAGGGAGGGGAAGAGGGAGAGAGAAAGGACAGGAAAGAGAAGGAGAGAGAGAGACCTGCTACCTGTGCATGACTGAGCTCTCTCTTGCTGTTACCTATGTGTGGTTATTCTGTAAGTCTGTTACCTGTGTGTGGTGGTGCTGTAACACTGTTACGCTGTTACCTGTGTGTGGTGGTGCTGTAACACTGTTACGCTGTTACCCCTGTGTGTTCGCAGCTCTACATCCAGACCACGACTTTGACCATCTCCATGAACCTGAGTGCGTCGGTGGCACTGGGGCTGCTGTACATGCCCAAGGTGTACGTCATCATCTTCCACCCCGAGCTGAACGTGCAGAAACGCAAGCGCAGCTTCAAGGCTGTGGTGACCGCCGCCACCATGTCCTCGCGACTGTCCCACAAACCCAGCGACCGGCCCAACGGCGAGGCCAAGACCGAGCTCTGCGAAAGCGTGGATCCCAACAGTAAGCTGGAGCGCGGGGCGCCCTTTCCTCAAACACTTCTTCCACAATGCTCGGTTCTCGTGTGTGCTTTTCAGCAGCTGCGCTGGTTCTAGTCTAAATTACTGTGTCCATGTTGCGGTCTGGTGGCTTCAAGGAACTGGATTTGCAGGCAGAAGTCCTTGGTGGGGCACCACTGTGTCCCTGTGCAAGGCGCAGAGTGCCTGTGTGTGGATGGGCATGTAAAACACCCTGGATATGAGCCTCTGCTACACGGGTATTAATGTAATGGTGTGTAACTGTCAGGGGTTTTGATCTGCTTTAAGGTTTAGCTCATCAATGTGTGGGATTGTTCTTATTATTACCTGAGGAAAAAAGCAACAATTAACACAGGATGGATATGCTTCAAACAGGCACAAATGGTCATCGCTGTTATTAACAGGATAGGCAGTATATTCAGTTATAAAAAAAAAGACCAGCCCATCCCTTTTCAATGCTAATTTGAATTCAAGCCGTGCAGTTATGTCTTCAACAGATACAGCAAGAGGAACTCACTAAGAGGTTGTTCCTGTGCTGGTCTGTCTCATCTTTGAATTGAATTATCCTTCTGTCCTTAAAGAATTCTTTTCAGTGTTCCTTGCTGTGCTGGTCTCATTGGCGCTGTAGCACTGTGATGCAGGAAGCTGTCTGCGGTCGGGTAGCTGGGCCGTGGGCCTGGCCCCGCTGGGCTGCTTGCGGAGACCCATGTTGCAGTTTGCTGGAGAGTCACGAAGCGGCCCGTCCGCCGCCACCCAAATCGAACACAATCATCTGGAGTAATTGTTATTGTCTTGGATCCATTGATCAAATTGCATTCACCTTCAAGCAGTGAAAATAATCAATGAAGTCCCATTGAGAGGTAGAGTTGCAGTCAGTGCAGTGGTGCCTACTGTTATCAGTGGGCAGCACTGGCAGCGGGATTGTGGCGCTAATATAACCCATGTGGCTGAACCCCTAATGCCACAATGCAAAAATAACCCCTAGTGGCCATTTTAAATGTGTTCATAACTCAGTGGAGCATGTAGATACAGCTGCACAAATGTTTAATAATATAGAAAACAAGCAAATCTGAACCTGAGTGATGAACATTACGGTAGTGATTTCTCAGTGACTTCAGCGGAACAGGCAGTGGAGACAGGATTTATTGAGGGGTCTGTATGCTACACAACACCTTTTACATGAAACTCTATTACATTCCAGAAGCTACATTATGATCTCATTTTAAAAAGGTGTCAGCTCATTGCTTATGGGAAGTGATATATAGTAAACAGTGTGAGCAACAGGTGAGTCACAGTGTGGCTGTTTTCCTGTGTGACCTTCAGAGAGGAGAAACTTCCCCGGCACATTAAGAGAGAGGCTGTAACGGCTGTAGCACAGGATCAATAATCAGCCACAGCATAGCCGTGCACTGCGGCTGCACCATCCTGCAGCTGGACTGAGAGCTCAACGCCTCTGTGCACAGCAAGCAGCGCTCCTTCAACACATCAAAAGAAGAGAAAAAAACAAGCTGTAGATGGTTAACCTTTAACCTGCTCCTGCTCCGCACCAGACTCCGGTGCAGTTGCAGCTTCTCGTTGTTCGTACCCTGAGCAGCGGCGAATGCCGCTCCCTCTTTGAGTGAAGCGCTGCTCTGAGAGACGCTGAGAGATGATGTCACACAGCACGCGCTTGCTGCTGTGCTGGAGGGACCGAGTCCACCACACAGAGATGCATGCGGGCGGAGCAATTACAAGGACGAGTGAAATTATGAGCACTGTGACTCTGTCCTCACGCCTCAGAGAGACTGCTCATACCGCGCTCTGGCTTCTCCCCACACACTAATTCTCATAATTTCACGGGTAAGGTAGTCTTCCCTTTCTTCTTTCTGCTCTCCTTTTTCCCGCTTGTGACCTTGTTCCATTTCTTGAAGGCAGGAAGAAACATGAACAAATTATTAATGTGGAGTATAACCTTTTACCCTGGGCCACAGAGCCCCGGCCAGCTCAGGAGAGACGCAGTGAAGCCGTGTGGCTCCTCTGGACGTATCAGGATAACATTCCAGATTACAGCGTGCTCTCACAGGGAGGCAGGAGAGAGGCAAAATACCCTAAAAGCGTATGGCTTTTAAAAGGCATCGCATGCAGAATCAAACCCTTTTAAATCCTGTCTGAATTATTTATGTGCTCTGCACACGCGCTTATCCAGGCCTCTTACACGGCTTACATTTTTTACAAATGATCCATTTAAACAGCTGGATATTTTACCAAAGCAATTTAGGATAAGTGTCTTGCTCAAGGGTGCAACAGCCGTGTTCCACAGGATTTGAACCCACAACCTTGTGGTTACATGCCTGGGTCCTTGAACACTGCGGTACACTGCTGCAGTGGGACTAATAGGGTTACCCCTCAGGGTCACACAGCGCAGCGAAAAGCCCTGTCTTTCAGTGCATGCAAATCTGATCTCATTTCAGCAATTTGGGGAAAAAACTCTTACAGCTTATACACGCGCACACACACGCACACATACACGCACAAGCACGCACACAAGCACGCACACACACGCGCTGTGTTTGCCCTGTGTTTTCCCTGTGTTTACGCTGTGTTTACGCTGTGCTCGTGCTGAGTGTGTGCTGTGTGCACTGTGTACACTGTGTGTAGGTGTTTTGGTGTGTTCTGTGAAGCCCAGACTCATGTGTGTGAGGGGGGAGATGGTCGGAGTCAGATCCCGCCCTCCTGATTCCTTAGATGACTCGACCCCAGATGCCCGGGAATAATGCAAACCTTAATGAGTTTTCCATCATATACACATCATGAATTATGCATATTTTTCACATTGAAAGGAAAGTAATTGAATATTTATGCTGAGTTTTGCCTCTCGCTCTCAGAAGGATGAGCTTGTAGTGTAAATGCAGGCCTGGAGCCTGTTTGCTCCCTCACACATTAACATGCTGTAAGACTGTCACCACTCAACATTACACCTTCTAACTCAAACTGTACAGCTAAATGAACTTGCCTTTACAGTGTGACACAGCAATGGCTAAATGAAAACAAGCACATGATGACGATGAATGAAGACAGCGGATTATGATGGAAATGAAGGAGGTGTGATCTCTGACCTGAGGAGAGCTTTCTCAGTGTCTCTCTGCTCCTCCTCTCTGCTGCTCCTCTCTGCTCCTCCTCTCTGCTGCTCCTCTCTGCTCCTCCTCCTCTCTGCTGCTCCTCCTCTCTGCCCCTCTCTGCTGCGCCTCTCTGCTCCTCCTCCTCTCTGCTGCTCCTCTCTGCTCCTCCTCTCTGCTGCTCCTCGCTGCTGCTCCTCCTCTCTGCCGCTCCTCCTCTCTGCTGCTCCTCCTCTTTGCCCCTCTCTGCTGCTCCTCCTCTCTGCCCCTCTCTGCTGCTCCTCTCTGCTGCTCCTCGCTGCTCCTCTCTGCTCCTCCTCCTCTCTGCTGCTCCTCTCTGCTGCTCCTCGCTGCTGCTTGTTTCAGCACAGTGCAGGGTGTGGTATGTGATGGTGGAAAGCCAGTCATCATAATGTTTTCATGAAGAGTATACTGTTTTATTATGATATCACCACTGGGTTTTGGTTGCTACTAGGTTACTGCTGGATTTTGAGGTGTGCTGTTAGCACAGTGTTCATTTTGAGGTGTGCTGTTAGCAGTGTTCATTTTGAGGCGTGCTGTTAGCAGTGTTCATTTTGAGGTGTGCTGTTAGCAGTGTTCATTTTGAGGTGTGCTGTTAGCAGTGTTCATTTTGAGGCGTGCTGTTAGCACAGTGTTCCTTTTTACGGTGTGCTGTTAGCAGTGTTCATGAGTGGTATCTCCTGACAGCTGTGGGTCTTCGATCGCTAGTCCTGTTCCATTCAAAGGAGAATTTCCACAGTCTGTTTGTCACAGTGAGTCATGACCCAGCCCTCCCCTCTTTTTGCACATTTACTGAATGAAATATTGATATCTCTGAGAGCATTGTGGTTTTACAGATTTCTCCACAGACGTGGACTCTTACAGATTTTAAAAATTTATTGACCGTGTGAAGCTGAAGTGTTGTGGGGGGTTGGGGTTGATTCCCCCCCACCGCACGTGCGCCTGTGTGAGTCTGCACACTCCTGGTGCAGATCCGGGCAGCTGGACCCCTCTCCTGTGAGAGGCGGTGTGGGCCACGGTCCCAGCCTCATGGCTCTCGGGAGGTGGGGGGTGGGAGGGGGGGGCAGCGGCGCTGTGTCAGCTGCTCCGGGGTCTCTTGCCGGCTGGCTCCCCCCGTCCCATTCAGCTGCAGCGGAAGTGACACTCAGTAATGAGCCATTTTATCTACATGAGCGAGCCACACCTCAGCCGGTCCCTGAGGAACCTTTCACTACCACACCACTACTGCCCCATCATACCCCATCACACCTTACACTTACATACACACATATACACTCAAACACACACACATGCACACACGCACGCACACACACACACACACACATATACACTCTCACAGACATTCACACAGACAGACACAGACACATACATACACACACACACACACACACACACACACACAGATATTCACACACACACACACACATACACTCTCACAGACATTCACACAGACAGACACAGACACATACATACACACACACACACACACACACACACAGATATTCACACAGACACACACACACACACATACACACACACATACACACTCCCACAGATATTCACACACACACACACATATACACTCAAACACACACATGCACACACGCACGCACACACACACACACATACACACTCCCACAGATATTCACACAGACACACACACACGTACATTCACACACACACACGCATACACTCTCACAGACATTCACACACACACACATGCTCACTCTCTCTCACACACACACACACACACACACACACACACACACACACACACACAGACTCTCTAACAGACATTCACACAGACACTCACACAGACACTCACACACACGCACATACACTCACACAGACACTCACTTCAAAACATTTATGTGTTTTCCAGGGTTAGAGAGAAAACCCTCCCACAGACATATAAGTACCCTACACTAATGGAAGTCCGATCACTTTATATATGTCCCTCTAGTCTGTTTATTCAACGGTGAATCCTGTAATAGGAGATGATCGATTATCAGGTCAGTCAGTAGGAAATGACCTGCTAATCAGTTATCTGGTTATGATTAGCATTAAGAGAATATGCAGTATAATGAGCCACTACCACACAATGAAATCTGCAGGATTAATCATGACTCCTTTCATTTCCACAATGACTAATTTATGCGTCCATCACGGACTTTCAGGGCAGTGCATTTTCACCATAGCAACTAACAGAAACAGAAATGAAGTGTGCGTTGCCTTTGCTAATCTCTGCCCCTCTCTGGAGCTGTAGGAGCGGGAGACTCAGGGCGTGGCTCATTGGGTGTGGCTTGTGGGGTGTGGCAGGTAGGGCAGGGCCTAGGGCTGGTTTTACTCACTGATTCATTCACATCAATTTGCTGTTCAGAGTTTGACACACATACACACTCACATACACACACACACACACACACACACACACACACACACACACACACACACACACACACACCATACAGTACAGTAGTCTGGGTCTCCCTGCCGAGAGCTTCCTGTGTCTAGAGTGTTAATTCTTCTGTTTGCATAACAGAGCTGCACTGTTATACAATAGGATTTCATATCTTCTTTTTTATATTTTCATTCATTGTTATAAATCAAAGGTGACTGCCGTTATACCTGAGGACTAACACTAACATATGTTTGTGCTCACTTTTCTGCATGGTGCTTTTTCTTTTGTCTTTGTAGTTAAAGCTGTCAGGCGATACTGTTCTACACAGGCATGGGTTTATATAAATACTTTCCAACACCATCAACCTGTCTCTGAAAAATAAGTTAGACTGAGCTGAACTGGGAACCATCTGAGATGGAAAATGCCAGAACTTCTTCCATATTCCTCCTTTTACTGTCTTGCACACAGTTAATTCATGTTGTGAGAAAGTGTTTGTTTTTTTTTTAATTTATTTATTTACCTTCAGCTCACCTGCCCATCACTGTGTCCACATCATCTGCACAGGGTCTTTCTGTTTCCCACCTGCTGAGCAGTACAGACACATTCATACGTGCACTCCAGCACATATTATATTTATAATAACATGGCTGCTCTAATATTCCTCACCTTTCCTCACCTCTGTCCTCTGCCTGCCAATCACCTGCATGAGATTCAGACCCAGACGCTTGGAGAGCACCGCTCCTCCTGCCTACAGTCCATCCCCACCAGACCCAAACACCAGCGCCAGCTCTGCACTCTGTGGCCTCTGGTCACCTGGCAGCTCCTACCTGCTGCGGCCATGCGATCCACACCTGTCCCTTTTCCTCACTGCCCCCCAGTGGTGGGATGAGCTACCTGCAGCCATCAGAACCACAGCATCACTAATGATCACTTCTGGTACTGACTCACAAAGCTACCTGTTCAGACTGCACCTTGTCTCCCAGATCCAGGACATATCCCACACCCAACAGCACAACACTGCTTACCCTGAGTAAAATGACGCAGTGTTGAAGATGGCACTGTGTGGGTGCCGGTGTGATTTAAGTATATATAGCTTTTATGGTTACTTTTATGTTCTTTGTTTGGAACTTTCTGTGCTATGGCATTTGAAAATGTCTTCTTTTATGATGGTTTTAAAAATGATGTATACATTTGTATCTGATTGGTTGCTGCCAGTATCGCCCCTGTCTTTTAGCTGTAGGCTTTATCACAAATGTGTTGCTTGGTAGACTGTATCCAGACTCCTTCACCTGATATTTAATATATATACGATATGTATGATCTTTCCATGACAGCAAGGCAAGGCTCCGGATATGACTGCCAAATGAATAAGTAATAATGACAACATCCTTATGCAGGACAATGTGCACAGCTAGGATTTACACACACACTCCACTTCTATGGGTGGAGGTTTGTTTTTTCAGGGGAAAAAATAACTGAACTGAGAAATCAAACCTGCAACCTGCTGATCTGGTGCAAATCAATTCCTTAATGACATCCACCAAGTTACAGCAGTGTGGTTTCACAGTGTGATGCAAAACACCCTCCCACCTCCACCCGAGTAACCACACCCACCCTCACACCTCCACCCAAGTAACCACACCCACCCTCACACCTCCACCCAAGTAACCACACCCACCCTCACACCTCCACCCGAGTAACCACACCCACCCTCACACCTCCACCCGAGTAACCACACCCACCCTCACACCTCCACCCAAGTAACCACACCCACCCTCACACCTCCACCTGAGTAACCACACCCACCCTCACACCTCCACCCAAGTAACCACACCCACCCTCACACCTCCACCTGAGTAACCACACCCAACCACACCCACTGAGTAACCACACCCACCCTCACACCACCACCTCAGGTGGTCTGGCAGGCCATAGCCATGAGCAGAGTGTCCGCTCATGCGCTGGAGATGCTCAGGTATAGGTGGGTGTGGTCAAAGGAAGACAGTACCTAAATAGTACCTAAATAAATCAGTCTAAATAAATCAGTTGATCTTTCTCATCTGATACCGTGATCAGATGAGACTTGATGCTGCACTCTGCAGCTAATGGTTAAAAACTGAAGTTAATAAGTAATGATCTGAAACATGAAGGCTGATATCTGCTGTGTGTCTGATCCTCATGTAGAGCATCATCGTCAGATTTATAATGACATTAAAAGAACAGCAAGACTCCCTCAGTCTCATAACCTCTGGTAAAAAAAAAAAAAAAAAAAAAATTCATATGATCAGTAACAACAGAACTGCAGGGATTTGGATGCCATGGAAACAGACATTTAAGAAGCGAAAAACAAGCCAAGCGAAATTGAAGCTTAAGGTCTAGCAGAGCACGCTTTTTAAGCACCGTGTTATCTCTATATCCACTTGTTCAGTAGATACACAGATAATACTGTTTTAGTGAAATTGCACCTGGGAATTGCTTCAACTCCTCTGCTGTGTTTCCATGGTAATGCAGACTCAAGCAGCACATTCCTTGTTGTTTGATTCCTATAAACTTGCATCAAATTGCAAAGAAAAAATCAGCACTAATGGAAAATGAAACAGCCATTAGGCAGGAGACCAAAGTGAGCATACAAGTGCACACTTCAAACCCCTAACGCACCCTTCCCCTGAAAAGACCACAGTGCACACTTTAAAACCCCTAACATACCCACATTTTCACAGGGTAGATTAGGGTTTTAAGGTGTGCACTTTGGTCCTTTCAGGGGAAGGGTGCGTTAGGGTTTTAAGGTGTGCACTTTGGTCCTTTAACGTACCCTTCCCCTGAAAGGACCAAAGTGCACACTTCAAACCCCTAATGTACCCTTCCCCTGAAAGGACCACAGTGCACACTTTAAAACCCTAATCTACCCTGTGAAAATGTGAAAATGTTGTTAATTATAGTAATCTTGTTTTCTTTCTTCCCTCAGGTCCATCTGTAAAGAAAAATTATGTGAGCTACAACAACCTGGTGATCTAAACGGCTCCATCAATGCAGATCTGGGATCAGTGAGAAGCCAGGAGCAGACAGCTGAGGTGTCTCCAGCACAGCACTGCCCACTGACTCCAGATCAGTGCGGGCCTCCTACTTTCCCATAGGAGTGGGAAAACCCTCTCGCTCAGAGGAAGAAAAGAACAATGTAATATTTAAAGATCTCGAAAACATGTTCCTATTCTGTGACGAAAGATGAAATTCTTCCTTACTACTTTGTTGAAAGCAAGCAGAAGAACAGAAGAACAGCAGTATGTGACGTAACAGCGCCCCCTCTTGATTGAAGGACGCAGCAGGTTGGGGCCCTTGCTCTAATTGGGGCAGATCTCTGAGGACACGCCTCTGCCCACAGGCCACGCCCCCTTGTCACATGACCTTTTCCAAAACTCCACATCTCTGAGACCTGTTCATTAATTTATGGCTCAATGTGACATACCTGATATTGTTTGTTGTATTTTTATTTTTTGTTTGTTTTCTTGATTCTTGGATGCACAAATTATTAAAGCCATATTCTTCTCTATGAGATGACTATTTATATTAGTGTTATAATTTTTAAAATTCTAATATACATAGTTCCCATTTTTTCTGTCAGTAACTAAATGCACAATGTACACTGGGAGCCCAGACAGAGATGCCCTGCAGCTGCATCTCCTAACCCACCTTTAAACTGGTCCTAAGGTTAAGTGTAAGTTTAATTTTTCAAGTAAGTGTGGCATTAATTTCTGAGTGAGACTCATGTACGTTTTCACCATTTCTAGAAGTGTTCTGGTCATTGGTTAGTTGTCAGGGACATAAAAGAAAGAAAAAAATGTTTCTGCTGTTGGGTAACTTCCATTCATCATATCGCACAGTGCTCACCGAGCATTGGTCAGTGCATGCCTGTTACGTTTGATGTGAAGAAAATGAAATATATTTTACTGCTATTTTACGTTTTAATTTATTATCTTTGGTTTTACTTTTACTTATGACAGAATATGGCTTTAATTGGTCTGGGAGTTTATTATGGCCCTGCAACTATGGAAGCAGAAAAGATGACAGGAATTCTATAAATATATATATATATATATTTAAAAAGAAAAAGCATGTATGTTTTCTACTGTTTGTACTATGTATATTCATGCTTATGTGCCGATGTTGTGGAAGACCTTTATGTTTGGCTACTCATGCCAGTATAGTGTGGTATTGTCCAACAATGTGTCAACATAAAATAAATCCATTTTGTTATCTTTTTTATTCCCTGCAAGATAAAGGACTTCTGTGTGTGTGTGCGTGTGAGTGTGTGTGTGTGTGTGTGTCTGTGTGCATGTATGTGTTTGTGTATGAGAAATGAGAAGGCATTGAAGTTTTTGTAATAATGTAACATTAATCTACATGCA
This sequence comes from Megalops cyprinoides, assembly GCF_013368585.1. Lineage (NCBI taxonomy): Eukaryota > Metazoa > Chordata > Actinopteri > Elopiformes > Megalopidae > Megalops > Megalops cyprinoides. The sequence continues at coordinate 757,257 of NC_050589.1, read as the reverse complement.
TCAAAATGCACAGTGAAGACAGTACTAGTGGAAAATGTGCATCAGCATCTGGCAGGGAGATGGGAAGATTTAAGATTAAGAAGGATTTATGATATAAAGGGTCTTTCCTATCTTGCCACAGCCAAATTACATGTAAGGAGAAAACAGTATAAAAGGAACAGGCTGAACTGATGAGACGAAAAGGAGCGGAAGCTGATGTGAACAGCAGAAAGCACAGAGTTCCATCAGAAAGCGCAGAGTTCCATCAGAAAGCGCAGAGTTCCATAAGCTGATGTGAACAGCAGAAAGCGCAGAGTTCCATCAGAAAGCACAGACTTCCATAAGCTGATGTGAACAGCAGAAAGCGCAGAGCTCCATAAGCTGATGTGAACAGCAGAAAGCGCAGAGCTCCATTGAGCCACAGTCTTTGTGGATTTTAGCATGTTCACATGGCATATTCATAAAGGAAGCATGTTTAATAACTGATTGCATGCCACCTTTACAGGAGAGTTATGATTGGCTATTATACAGAGAGTTATGATTGGCTCTTATACAGAGAGTTATGATTGGCTCTTATACAGAGAGTTATGATTGGCTCTTATACAGCTCCTTGCACTCATGCAAGTGCAGAACTGTGATTGTTCTCTGCAATGACGAGGTACCAAGGAGTGGTGTGTGTGTGTGCGTGTTTGTGTATGTGTGTGTGTGTGTGTGTGTGTGTGTGTGTGTGTGTGTGTGTGTGTGTGTGCATGTGTGTGTGCGTGTGTGTGTGTGCATGTGTGTGCGAGTGCGTGTGTGTGCGAGTGCGTGCGTGTGTGTGTGCGTGCGTGTGTGCGCGTGTGTGTGTGTGTGTGTGTGTGTGCATGCGTGCGCGTGTGCGTGCACGTGCATGTGCGTGCGTGTGTGTGCGAGTGCGTGCGTGTGTGTGTGCGTGCGTGTGTGCGCGTGTGTGTGTGTGTGTGTGTGCATGCGTGCGCGTGTGCGTGCACGTGCATGTGCGTGCGTGTGTGTGTGTGTGTGTGTGTGTTACACTCATCCAAATACTGAATTATTTCAGTGTATCTGCTAACAGAGGCATCAGAAACATTAAAGTCTCTCCCTCTGCGTTCTCCGTGTGCAACGCGTGCTTTAATGGAATCGGTCGTGCAGATTCATACATTCTAAATACTAATGAGGCTTAATTAAGACAGCTGCCTTCAATTAACCTGAGCAATATCAACAAAAATACATTAAACACCTTTATTTGCCCTTTTATTGGCACAAACACACCCCTAAAACCTTGGCGAACAAATGCTTACAAAAATGTGCTTCAGATTATCAGCTGCTGATTAAAAGATGATAAATGCAGATCAGTGGTAGATTAGCAGCCAAGTGGAATCTAATTGATTAAGAGCTTTAGCTGGAGAGAAAACTGGCTTACAGAGCCTGCCCCCAGGGCCGGTATCAGAAGATACTGCTGTAAGGGGTTTATCCCAAATTCTCTGTCACACGCAATCCCTGTCAACACACTGCTGCTTCCACTGAGTGATTCTGGCCATGTAACATAACAGGCATCAATGAACAATACTGCCTGCCTCCCTAACCCTAACCCTAACCCTAACCCTCTAACCCTCTAACCCTCTAACCCTAAACCCTAAACCCTAACCCTAATAAACTGCAATTTCTCAGGGGAAACATTTTTGTTTGTAGGACCCACTTCAGGTTAAACTCAAGCAATTAAAACAGCTTTTTCTGAGAAATGCGCTGGAAACTGACCTTACTTAAGGAGATGATAACTGCCTCAAAGGAACCTGAAAGGAACATGAAAGCTACAATCTAAAATGTCAAACTCAATAAAATCCTCAAATTTTGCATACTGTGAAAAACTTGGTCCTGTGATGTTTCTGTTTCTTTAGTGTCCTAGTATCTGTGTAATTATCATAAACACTTAACATGATTATAACTATATTGTTGCATAATGCTTACATAAAAAGTGCATCCCTGTCACCACTGTGTAAGGATTATGCAAGAGGACCTGCAATTACATGCTGAGAGCTTTCCAGTCTGTATGTAAAGTGTAACACTTTAATATTAATTATACTGCACTTATATTTGTATGTACACCAGTACTGTGGTATGTGTTGGAAAAGTGAAACTTTTATTCCAACTTTTCTTTCTCTCTTTTTAGCGTACTAGAAGGTTCTCTTTCCTGAAAACAAGGAAAAGAAATGCAGCATGCTCTTCCTACATCCAAACAGCACCTCTGCGGGGTGGAAACATGGTTGTGGCTGTCATGGGAACCAAGTCTGGGGTACTGCTCCCACCCAGCCTCACTACGTTGCCATGGAGACAGCAGAAGGAAGATCTGCGACTGAATTGCTCTCAGGCTGGTGGACTCTGGCTGAAATGGCCCTCAGACCAACAGGGCTATTTTTTCAACTTCCTTCAACAGAAAAACAAAAATGCTGCAACAGGCCAGAGCTCCAGGGCTCAGCGCTGTAACAGGCCAGGGCTCTGTGCTGTAACAGGCCAGGGCTCAGCGCTGTAACAGGCCAGAGCTCAGCGCTGTAACAGGCCAGGGCTCAGCGCTGTAACAGGCCAGGGCTCAGCGCTGTAACAGGCCAGGGCTCAGCGCTGTAACCGGCCAGGCTCAGCGCTGTAACCGGCCAGGGCTCAGCGCTGTAACAGGCCAGGGCTCAGCGCTGTAACCGGCCAGGGCTCAGCGCTGTAACAGGCCAGGGCTCAGCGCTGTAACAGGCCAGGGCTCAGCGCTGTAACAGGCCAGGGCTCTGTGCTGTAACAGGTCAGGGCTCAGCGCTGTAACAGGCCAGGGCTCTGTGCTGTAACAGGCCAGGGCTCAGCGCTGTAACAGGTCAGGGCTCAGCGCTGTAACAGGCCAGGCTCAGCGCTGTAACAGGCCAGAGCTCAGCGCTGTAACAGGTCAGGGCTCAGCGCTGTAACAGGCCAGGCTCAGCGCTGTAACAGGCCAGAGCTCAGCGCTGTAACAGGTCAGGGCTCACTGCCGTAACAGGCCAGGGCTCACTGCCGTAACAGGCCAGGGCTCACTGCCGTAACAGGCCAGGGCTCAGCGCTGTAACAGGCCAGGGCTCAGCGCTGTAACAGGCCAGGGCTCTGTGCTGTAGATTTGTGTGAACTGTTCAGAGCCGTAGAGGCAATGACGTTGCATTGCACACATGAAAGAGCTGTTGGGTGCCGATGGGACTCCTCACTCAGGCTGGGGAGAGACAGGCTGGGGCGTCACTCCTAACCCTCACAGCACGTCAGTCCTAACCCTCACAGCGCGTCACTCCTAACCCTCACAGCACGTCACTCCTAACCCTCACAGCACGTCACTCCTAACCCTCACAGCGCGTCACTCCTAACCCTCACAGCGCGTCACTCCTAACCCGCACAGCGCGTCACTCCTAACCCTCACAGCACGTCACTCCTAACCCTCACAGCACGTCACTCCTAACCCTCACAGCACGTCACTCCTAACCCTCACAGCACGTCACTCCTAACCCTCACAGCACGTCACTCCTAACCCGCACAGCGCGTCACTCCTAACCCTCACAGCACGTCACTCCTAACCCTCACAGCACGTCACTCCTAACCCTCACAGCACGTCACTCCTAACCCTCACAGCGCGTCACTCCTAACCCTCACAGCGCGTCACTCCTAACCCGCACAGCGCGTCACTCCTAACCCTCACAGCACGTCACTCCTAACCCTCACAGCACGTCACTCCTAACCCGCACAGCGCACAGCACAGCACGTCACTCCTAACCCTCACAGCGCGTGCACGCTCTCTTCCTGCCCCAGATTGAGTTTGTTCAATTTCCGCAGCTGAGTGAAGAGCCAATTTCAGCCGGTCGGCTCGTCTTGTTTTTAGGCATGACGGCCAATTACCTGCGCTCTCTGCTCCAGTTCTCCGACACAGCGGCCCCGTTCAGGGGGAGGTCCGAGCGCAGGCTGTGTGACCCAGCCTCCGACACAGCGGCCCCGTTCAGGGGGAGGTCCGAGCGCAGGGGGTACCCCGGGAGCCCACATTCCCGCCCCAAACTTCAATTCCCAGGATCAGTGCCAGCCGGCCGGACACATGCTAAGCCTCGCTTCCTCTGATCCGTGTCAGGCCGTGCTCCAGCAGGCTCCGCACCCCTTCACCTCCCTCACCCCCCCCACACCCCCCCATGCCCCCCGGCACCCCCCTCACCCCCCTGCGCCCACCCACTGGCTGGACCAATCGCTGTGCCACCCCACCACACCCCGAAGCACAGACGAGGTGACACATCTTTGTTTGCGCTGATCTTTGCCAAGGTAAACAAACCAGTTTGGGTCAAACATGCAAACTGTGCAAATAGCGAATGCCATGCAGACAGCAGGGCAGCTTAAGAACGGCACGACACGGCTTACTCTGGCACAGGTCTCACGTTCAGCCTCCCGGCATCAGCCCTGCTACATTTTCAGGTGATTTGATTGGCTGCTTGAACAATTCACAAGTCACAGCCTTCTCTCTGATTGGGTGAGCAGTGAAAGGCTGTTTGCCAGTGGTTAACATGCAGAGGTGGCAGAGACCACCCTCCATGGCAGACGGAAGGATTATCTCAGCTGACCTGCTGCGGGGACAGAAAAGTTGTCAATTTGTCTTGATTTTTCTTGCCTATAACAGCAGGTTCCTGTGAGTGCAGGGGGAAACGATGAAAAATGGAAGGGGAGGCGTACTTTGCGTCCTTCATCTTAATTGCATCAAATGCAAAAGCAATATGTTTGGCTTGTGCAAGGCCTGATGATTATTAATAAACATAAAGATAATAAATAGCCACAGGGATCTTGAAGTATATTTCTCAATTTTGAAAGAAGGAAAAGAGGGCCGTCTTGAGTTACTTGTGGTATTTGTCTTGTTAAAGGATCGCTCGAAAGGTAACTGCTGTTCTATTTAAAGACGATTGGGCACACCTGATCTAGCCACTAATTCTAATGTACTGTAGGTGTTCAATGTCACAGCAACATAGCCCTGCACAGTCACCAGTGTGAGCACATCGAAGTTCTTTCAGTCATTGAATGTGGTGGTGAGCAAACATTTATGCTTCATTAGAGTTAAAAACATGTGTTTATTAGTGTGCTGGAGAAGCAGTTACCCTCCTGATAAATGCATTCTTAATGTGGCAGCCGACTCGCTCTGAATGTTGAGGATGGTAGGATGCATGCAAATTTGGCCAGCAGTAATTTTAAGCCTCACTAAATAGGCCACCATGTTCAGTGTTATAGTGCTGAAAATGTCCCCTCCCAGTGTTCTGACGCTGAAGCTCCTGCCACCGAGTCTTTAACCTCATCATCATGCCTCTGTTTTTCTGACCTTGTTATTTGAAGCTGCAGGAGACTGCAGTTGCAGTTTTCACAAGCGCAGCGATTTGGACATGCGTCTGCGCAGTGCTGATGCGGCAGGCTGCCCTTTCACCTTGTCTGTTTATTTTAGCTGCTATCAGAAGGTCAATCTGCATCCCGCCAGCGTGAGGGTGCGAGCTGCATGTGTGTGCAGTCACATGCAGGACCCAGAGATCGGGCGAGTGGGGTGGGGGGGGGGGGGGGGGGGCTGCGGGGTGGTCAGCAGGCAGGACGGCTGTTTTACCGGCAGCATGTGGGGGGGATTGAGCACCTCATGCTCAGCATGTATTCCATTCCAGCATTAACTCATAAAGAGCAGAGAGTGGACTGACTGCTTCCGCAGAATGATTTCCAGTAAAGTGTTATGAGACGTAGTTGTGCGGAGGCACCTTCTACTCCCAGATCTTGTTTCAGGGCATTGAAATGAATGCTTTCTGCACTGTGTCAACTCACTGCTGCTGAAGGGGACTGTCTGGCGACCTTCTGTGACCCCAGTTTGCTGTTAGAAAGCCCCACCCCTAAATGACAGCCTTTGTGACAATGGAGAATGGAATGGCAGTGATTGTCACGCGCTCACAGTGAACCTGCACCAGGTAGACAGTTCTGTTAAATCACATCACTGTTACTGAATAACTATCAGCTCATAAATAACTAGTGACTTGAATATCTAGCTCTTCTGAAGCTGCATCAGGAGAGCAGTGCATGGCAGCTAGTTTGTGTAGCTGAAGGAGGACTTCATGCAATCAGTCAGTTTGTTCCATTTGATTTGATGTAGTGCTCTTAAGAAAAGCGCTCATTAGAGTGCAGTTCACAATAACAATTCCAGGAATACGGGCTATAGCTGCATCACAGGGTGTGCTGGAGGCAGCACGCCGAGTCCCGTCAGCTGAGTTTGTTTCTGCAGTTGTTTCTGCGTGTTTGTGCGTATGCATTTGTGAGCGTCCTCCGTGGGGAGGGGCACTGTTGACACCAGGAGGGAGACAGACACAAACGTCTGCAGAAGCCCGGGATGGAACATCACTTACCCCTCCTAAAGCCTAACGCCAGTCCACACAGGGTGACATAGTGTTGGTGCAGGTTTGGGACCAGAGGGTTGTTGGTTTAATCCCTTTGAGCATGGTACTTGACCCTGACGTCCCGCTGCAGAAACAGGGAGCTTATAGCACATATAACCCAGTGTGAGCCATGTAAGTGAGCTCAGACAAGGGCATTCGCTGAGGGAATCAGTAAAGCAGGCACTTATCTTTCATTCACAGGGACAGTGGAGCAGCACAGCACAGTGGAGGAGAGTGAGAGAGCTGTTCTGCATGTCCCCTGCCAGTCACACACACACACACACACACACACACACACTCACACACACACACACACACACACACACACTCACACACACGCACACACACACACACTCACACACACACACACACACACACACACTCACACACACACACACACACACACACACACACTCACACACACGCACACACACACACACACACACACACACACACACTCACACACATACACACATACACACACACACACACACACTCACACACGCACACACCTACTCACCTACTCTCTCTCTCACAAACATACACACACACACACACACATTCACACACACACACACACACACACTCACACACGCACACACCTACTCACCTACTCTCTCTCTCACAAACATACACACACACACACACACATTCACACACACACACACACACACACACACACACACACACACACGCACACACACACACACGCACACATACACACGCACACACGCACTCACACACACACACCTACTCACCTACTCTCTCTCTCACAAACATACACATACACACACACATACACACACACACTCACACAGACATGCACACACGAGCATACTCGTGCACACACACACACCTACTCACCTACTCTCTCTCTCACATACACACATACACACACACACATACACACATACACACACAAACTCACACACACACATGCACACATGAGCATTCTCGTGCACACACACACACACCTACTCACCTACTCTCTCTCTCACATACACACATACACACATTCACACACACACTCACACACGCACACATACGCACATACACACACGCTCACACACACACACACCCAGAGGAAGGAGGGGGTAATGGAGAAGAGTGTAAGACTGGGCTGCAGGATTCACTGGTGACAAACACGGCCAGAGTTCTTCCTTCCAGCGCAGGTGAGTCAGATAAGAGCCATATTTGTATATCATAGTATACTTGGCTTTTGTCAGAGTGGACATCTTGTGGACCTGCTTGAATGGTGTTATGCTCACACTCACTGGTCCGGGAGTGTCGTTAGCCTGGTCTGACACTGTTGCTCGTTTAAATTGATGTTGAAATTGGATACACTTCTGTTCTGTTGTGATGGAAGAGGCTCTGGATAACAGCCCTGCTAACTGCATGTAATGTAATGTAAATGGATTCACTGCAGGATGCGTTGTTGTGGACACTGCTGCTGATGTCATACACAGGGCTGACGCGCGAGCTGCCAGGACTCCGTGGCGGTCAGTGGAGATCATCCCAGGGCACTTATTTTGGCAGTTAGTTTGGTTAGTCAGTCCTCTCCCTGTCCCACACGGTGACAGATGGTCTGTGCCACTCTGACTGCAGATGGCCTCCTTCTGTCAGTGCAGAAATTCCCAGAGTTCCCAGCACGGGTGAACCACGCTTCCCTGAAACACACAGCGCATGTTCGTGTGTGTGTGTGTGTGTGTGTGTGTATGCGTGTGTGTGTGTGTGCGTGTGTGTATGCGTGTGTGTGCGTGTGCATGTGTGTGTGTGTGTGTGTGTGTGTGTGTGTCTGTGTCTGTCTGTGTGAATGTCTGTGAGAGTGCATGCGTGTGTGTGTGAATGTACGTGTGTGTGTGTGTCTGTGTGAATATCTGTGGGAGTGTGTATGTGTGTGTGTGTGTGTGTGTGTGTGTGTGTGAGTGTGTGAGAGAGTGTCTGTGTGTACGTGAATGTGTGTGTGTGTGTGTATGTGAATGTGTGTGTATTTGTGTATATGTGTGTGTGTGTGTGTGTGTGTGTGTGTGAGTGTGTGAGAGAGTGTCTGTGTGTACGTGAATGTGTGTGTGTGTGTATGTGAATGTGTGTGTATTTGTGTATATGTGTGTGTGTGTGTGTGTGTGTCTGTGTCTGTGACTGCCTGTGTGAATGTGTCTGTGTCTGTCTGTGTGAATGTCTGTGAGAGTGTATGCGTGTGTGTGTGAATGTACGTGTGTGTGTGTGTGTGTCTGTGTGAATCTCTGTGGGAGTGTGTATGTGTGTGTGTGTGTGTGAGTGTGTGTGTGTGTGTGTGTGTCTGTGTCTGTGTCTGTCTGTGTGAATGTCTGTGAGAGTGTATGCGTGTGTGTGTGTGAATGTACGTGTGTGTGTGTGTGTCTGTGTGAATATCTGTGGGAGTGTGTATGTGTGTGTGTGTGTGTGTGTGTGTGTGTGTGTGTGTGTGTGTGTGTGTGTGTGTGTGTGTGTGTGAGTGTGTGAGAGAGTGTCTGTGTGTACGTGAATGTGTGTGTGTGTGTATGTGAATGTGTGTGTACTAGTTATCTTCTGCTGTGGTGGGGTTTCCCACTGAGGGGAGATACAGCGGCTCCGCACTCCAGCGATGGCCAGCAGGAGGCGACGTGGGGAAGCGTATGTAAGACAGCAGAGACACCGGCACCTGGCATCAGCTCTGTGATCACAAATATACCTTATTATGCATGTGAAAATCCCGCTGTGGATTCCATACCTGCAGAAACCGAGCCAAAATCTCTGCATTCTCGCACACATTCACTCAAATGCGGGAATTAGGTAAAGCTTTGTGAACTAAGTCTGCTGTCACCTGACAGGATGTTCTTATTGGCTGATCAAGTGAAGAGAGGCCATTGGCCACCGAGGTCTAAAATCTGTGCAGAACCTTTGCAAAGTATGACATCATCAGAGCGCCAGCATTGGCCGTGGCCGCAGCTGTGGGCGGAGTCAGAGAGGCAGGAAACGGAGGGCAGAGTTCACCACACAGACCTGCATGGAAACGTGAAGTTCTAAGGCAAGTGTGTTACACCTGCATGTACAGTACAAACACTTACAGTACCTGCTGAGTTACAAACAGAGCTGACACAAAGCATTCCTTTACTTGAAAATTGATTCTATTTAATCTTTGTACACTTCACATGAAATCCTTTTCCTCTTAATTATTAACCGACTGTCATTTGACACGTAAAATTTGTGTGAAATATATGCGCCCTCTGGTGGAGAAGAATGGATCTACCCAGTAGGAGTGCGCAAAAACCCCACTGAAACACAGAAACAGAAAAAGCAGTTTATCCAGCAGCAGCCGCTGCAGTGCAGAGAGGACTCTCCTCTCTTCCGCTGCCTCTCTTCTGTCTTTAACTGCTTTGGAGGGAAGTCTTAAACGTAAAGTGTGTGAATGACACGGGAAACCGAAAAAGAGGAGAGGACCAGTCAGAAAACCATGGGTGGAAATGGCTTGGAATAATAACCCAAAAAGCACCGCAACATGAAAGCAAAACACCTGTTTAAAATTAGAGGGACTTGCTTGTGTTAGAAACCTTTTTAATCATTTTAATATTATTCAACTTTATTTCTCCATAAATAATATTCCTGCTGTTTGCAACACCCCCCCGGTGTAGATTCCACAGGCCTGTGAACACGTTTCCACAGCAACGCTCCATCCCGCTCCCTCACAGAGCCCCTGTGTTTTTGTCATCACAGCTGTCCTGGCCATCGTCCTCCACAGACCGCTGCCGACGCCCGAGTAAGCAGCTCACCTGCCTGTCTGCTCAGCTGCAGTATCACAGCTACAGGTAATGATATAGGTCAGGGTATTGATACACCTGTAGGTATTGACTTATTTGCAATACAGTGGTTCCTATTATCGGTTGCTCTGTGCAGTGCTGTTAATATTAAAATATTGAAGTATAACACTGAAAAAATTTCTTATCAGAAAAAATGATCCAGTATGCACATTTTTTTCTTTTATATAATTTGTTCCTCTTCAGTCAGAGTTATGAATACATAAGGAGAGTGCTGTATGTTTCCATATGTGTGAAGTAACACGCTGGTTATGAAGAGCACCAAGCCTGCAGTAACAAGGCTCCTCCCACAACCTCCACCCTGCCCAATCAGATGCTGTTTTCCTCCCCGCCCTGTTTTCCCACTCGTTTTGGAGAGGGGTGGGAGAGACGGGGGCGAGAGGGGGAGATAGAGGGGCGGCCGAGGCCCCGCTGAGCCGTCATTAGCGCTGCGGTTTGTGGAAGAGTCTCATTAGCGCTGCCACCTCATCCATCTCCGCACTGACGACGGAGGAAACACCACAGGTAGGGGGGAGGAGTCCCGCTCACGCCTTCTCCAAACACATCCGTCAGTCTGTCACCGCAAAGATAGCTGTGTACACAGCATGCACACAGCACAGCACACAGCACATAGCACACACCTTTTCATAATGATGACATTCCTTGTCTTCACGCTCGTGTGGGTGCCCTGAGTTTGGGCTTTTAGGAAAGGAGCAGCTGCTTTGGTCATGGACAGAATTTAATGGGACAGGGTTAACACTGCAGTGATATGCATCTGGTTGAAAAAAGGCAAAACGTTTTGTGTTTATCAATTATGATCACTGCGGATATAAACAGATTATTTTTCCTCCTGTGTTAGTCAGGCCCTGAAGCAGACAAGCAGATGTTTACTAAGTTGAATTTCAGGACATTGATCACAGAGATCCAGCTGTATCTTTTTTCCCTGCATCCCTGTGCAGAGGCACTTAATTAAACACTATAATTACATTTCCCTTGATAATAGAATAATCCTTGGTGATCTAGTGTACAGGCTGATCAAAGCAGGGCTGATACACAGTGTTGCAGTGTTGCTATGATGTCTGCACTATTATGACATCATAAAAGAACTGTGAACCACGGTCACTAAGGCCAAGCCGCCCGGCACTGTGCTGGGATCAGTGTGACCTCCATCATGCCCTGCAGGGTCAGGGAGGCAGAGCCGCATGGCACTGTGCTGGGATCAGTGTGATCACCATCACGCCCTGCAGGGTCAGGGAGGCCGAGCTGCCCGGCACTGTGCTGGGATCAGTGTGACCACCATCACGCCCTGCAGGGTCAGGGAGGCCGAGCCGCCTGGCACTGCGCTGGGATCAGTGTGACCTCCATCACGCCCAGCAGGGTCAGGGAGGCCGAGCCGCCTGGCACTGCGCTGGGATCAGTGTGACCTCCATCACGCCCTGCAGGGTCAGGGAGGCCGAGCCGCCTGGCACTGCGCTGGGATCAGTGTGACCTCCATCACGCCCAGCAGGGTCAGGGAGGCAGAGCCGCCCGGCACTGCGCTGGGATCAGTGTGACCTCCATCACGCCCAGCAGGGTCAGTGAGGCCGAGCCGTCTGGCACTGTTCTGACAGTGAGTTTGTACAGGAATGCACACACAGGAGGTGCAGCTCAGGTAAGGAGAGCAGCCGCTGAGCTGTGGCGGATTTGCACACCTTGCTGTGATGGTGCAGTCAATGTCACAGGCTTAATGAGGGCTGTCACACAATCAAGGCAAAGCAATGAGCAGGTTTGGCTGATTATTAACCTGATTCTCCACAGCACCGCCGCGCATCGCTGATACCTCCCCTGTTCTGCGGCTGAATGGAGAAGCTCCAGCTCTGTCAGAACGCTCAGTCCTCTCTGCTGAAGCACCAGCTCTGTGCCAGGAACAGCGCTCATTATCAACAGAACCGGGCCAGAACGGATGGTCTGGCTGTCAGTCTTAGCTTCTTTCATCAGGCACAGAACCACCATTTTGCACATGTAATGTTATCTATAGATAATAACCCGGTTCTGAGTGAGCCTGGTTGTGGTCCAGGACTGGCAGCAAGATTAACAGGATCCTTCTGAGGGGAGGGAGAGACTGACAGGAACGAGGGCAGGAAGCAGCTTCAGCAGGTTCAGAAGGTAGAGAGAGGGGAAATTAACAACAAAATTATGTAACTGTTTCATAATATTCTTATGTAAACATGCTCTGCTGTTTGTGCTACAGGTCCCGTCTTCACCAAGACAGACCTGAGAGGAGGTGTGTTAGTGCAGGAGAGGACAGGAGGTGCGTTAGTGCAGGAGAGGAGAGGAGGTGTGTTAGTGCAGGAGAGGAGAGGAGGTGTGTTAGTGCAGGAGAGGAGAGGAGGTGCGTTAGTGCAGGAGAGGAGAGGAGGTGTGTTAGTGCAGGAGAGGAGGTGTGTTAGTGCAGGAGAGGAGAGGAGGTGTGTTAGTGCAGGAGAGGAGAGGAGGTGCGTTAGTGCAGGAGAGGAGAGGAGGTGTGTTAGTGCAGGAGAGGAGAGGAGGTGTGTTAGTGCAGGAGAGGAGGTACGTTAGTGCAGGAGAGGACAGGAGGTGCGTTAGTGCAGGAGAGGAGAGGAGGTGTGTTAGTGCAGGAGAGGAGGTGTGTTAGTGCAGGAGAGGAGGTGTGGAAGTGCAGGAGAAGAGAGGATGGTCGAATGAGGTCACCCTAAGACATGACGAATCAGCTGCTGTCTGCGTTTGTGTCCCATCATGCAGTTACTGGATCAGCTGCCTGGATTCATTGCAAATTCATGCAGAGAAGACGTGTGCAATATTCAGTTTTGCCTGATCGACAGGCCTGCAATGCATATTACAGCAGCACTGGAGTAACAGGCGCACTATATATGAATGCATTTCCATACCATATTTTTAATATATGTATTCATCTCTATGGCCAGTGAGCTGTAACAATTTAATAAACTCTCTCCGGACAAGTAGAGCAGAGCGATACACATAGATTGTAGAGATGTTCAGACCTGCTGAACTGGGAACAGTCACACAAAGCCAGAGTTGTTTCCTCACATGGTCTGTGAGCAGTCAAGGTGGCCAGGTGACTGAGCTCTCATCTGACACTGCCAAGAAAGGGGCTCGTGAATCTGTCCCTCTGCAGCCAATCAGATTTAATTCTCTGGTCAGCCAATCAGCAGTGAGAACAGAATCAGAGCAGAAGAAGGTGGCCTTTAAAACTCTTTACATTTACATTTACATTTATTTATTTAGCAGACGCTTTTATCCAAAGCAACTTACAAAAGTGCATACAGTAAGTATAGCGACAGTACGGGGACAGGATGTGTACAGTTCCACAATGAGACAGTGGAGAGCTCTCTCAGCTGAGAGCTCTCTTTGAGGACACAGTACTATCAGATTTGTACAACTACAGCGTATAGGGCAACTAATACGATACACCTTCAAACAGCAGACTTTGCAGACTGAAGACAGAGATCACAGCAGCTTACAGAGGCACATCTGGTCTGGGAGTGTTGTTAGCCTGGTCTGACACTGTTGCTCATTTAACTTGAATGGATACACTGCTGTTCTGTTGTGCTGGACGTCGCTCTGGAGTGTCTGCTAAACTGATATAATGTAATGGAATGTAACATTGAAACAGCTCAGCAGAGTGCTGACAGAGAGAAAAAAATCCATGTGTTTGAGAAACTCAACTTTTACCAGAGAGTTGAGCCATGTTGAGCCATGCAGAGCCGTGCAACCAAGCCGTAGCGTCATGAGAATCGGTCTGGGCTTTGGAGATGATGATGGTGCTGTTCTGAGTGAAAAGCCAAGGCTGCAGTGAAAGGCTCTGTGAGCATCACTGAGCTGAATCTGACCTGCCCTGACAGGTCTGCAGCGGGAGAAGCAGCCAATGAAACAGCAGATACTGCCTACTAGTACTGTCTACTAGAGTTTCAGCTCTGTTGCAGCTAAAGTGCGTAGTTTCAGCTAAAGCATGTAGTTTCAGCTCTGCTCCAGTAAAAGTTTGTAGTTTCGGCTCTGTTTCAGCGTGTAGTTTCAGCTCTGCTCTGCTTCGACTTGTTTACATCCACAACCTGTACATTTCTAATGATGTCTTCTTTTCACAATCAGAAGTTTTGATTACAAAGTTTTGATTAGAAAGATTTTCTTTTGTCTACAATACTGAGTCATAGGCTTCATCCTGTCCAGACAGTGATTTTAACATTCTGTCACACTGTTATTAAACACAGCACAGTAATTATTAATATTTTGACTCTGTCAGTAAAATTATAGATTGGTGCTGGACTGTGAGGGCAGCGGAGTGGGTGTGGCCTCAGACACAGGAAGGCGTGTGACTGACAGTCAGCTGACCGATGCCTGGGGGGCTCACAATGCTCATAAAGGCTCCTCTGATGTGACTGAAGAGTCCCTGTGCAGCCAGGAGTCACAGTGTGGCAGATTTGCTCATTGTTTACAATGGTTGAATCTCAGAATATTTTACGGGAAGACAGAACTGCACAGGTGTGTTGGTGGTTGGCTGTCAGGCCAGGTTAATCTCCATGGGCCACAGTAAACTCACTCCTTAGCGAGTGGAGGTGTGACTGAGGTCATGTGATCGTGTGTGATTCAGAGATCCCTGCTCTTTCACCTACCCAGTGCAGCACGCCAAGACGAAATGCAGTGAGATCATTGGGCCAAAGACCGAGGTCCCAGGTCAAAGGAACCAATCATGCGAGAGTGATGTCGCTCTGCCACCCCTGCATCACCCGTCTGGGCCCTGTCAGTCACAGGACACTCAGCGTTAGCGCCCTGTACACCACAGCTCCTGACCTCTGAGAGCAGTGAGCAACACAGCGGCGTCCCTGTAAACTGCAGCAGCAGTCTGAGGTAAGAATGGGGATTAATCTTCAGAGACGTTTACCTGAGCAGCAGACTCATACCTGCAGCAGTTCAGCGCTCTCAATGTGCTCCTCGTCAGGTGATTTCAGGGGAAAAGCTGCACTGAACCAGAACAGGCTCAGCTCAGGCCCTGGCAGATGGACCGCTACTGGTTTTCAGGTCTCTCTGACCCTGGGAAAAGTATCGTCTGAACATTCATGGGCACAGGCTTATATGAGGACCTGCAGGGTCATCTTTCTGTGTTCCCAGAAGGGAGAGGTAGATGGGGGGCCTTGGTGTGGATTTGACTTGGAATAGGTATGCTGTGGTTTAGTAAAGGTGCCGCTAGGTAACATTGAGGGTACACTCTAATCTTTAACTACAGCACTTAAAAAAATGAACAATGGAACCATCGTTTAATTATTCCCACAAATGAGTCAGTGATGCACAATGACTTGCACTGTTCCCACTTCGCACTGGAGCAGAACTCATTTTTCTGAGGGTCAGACAGGCTGCAGGTGCAGGACTTTATCATTGAGAATAATTCCTCTTTTGGTGGATCTGCTTCTCCTGGATGGATGGGTGATCAGACTTTATAACCAGCCTTTCATATGTTTTATCCGTATGAACCCGATCCATACAGCAGCCAGAGAGGAGAGGCTGTTTCCCAGCTGTGATCTCTGCTGCCGGGCTGAGCTGCAGGAGGCTGTGAGGTGCCGAGTCCCTCAGGGACAGAAGGCGTGGCTGCATCCTCCTCTGAGAATACGAGCACAGCCACTGACCTCAGAGCAGCAGTCCCCTGAGTCTCTGCGTGCAGAACACAGCGGGGACTGATTTCAGTTCAGCTGCTACAAGAGCTGTCCCCAAACGCCTCCATCTGCCTGCACACAGAGGCATGGTACGGGAGGGGGGGGATGGGGGGGACCAGCCAATTAGTTTCCCTCGGATTAGTCAGCCACACATACGTCTCATCTCATTTGACCATTTCACATGGACGTTACCGTGACAACCTAAATGTCACTGCCCAGCTGATCTAACGTAGCTCCGCCCTCAGTCATGTGCATGCGTAGGTTCCAGGTCTCTGCCTCTCTGCCTTTTACACCCAAAGCCTTGGCAGAGTTACTCTGCACAGCACCCTCAATCTGCCCAACCTGGCAACATGGCCTCTTGCTATTGGCTGTGGTCATGCCATAATCCCCCCCCTCTGCCAATAGTGGCAGGGCTTCATTCTTTAGGGGAGGAATTGGCATTTTAGCCAATGGGCAGAGTGAATTTTAACTCCTCCTCCACATTATGTGCCTCTAGCACCACCTTGCTGTGCCTCCCCTGCCCTTATGCAGACTCCTGTCTGGGTTTCCATGGTGACGGTGCTGTCTCTGCTCCTGTTTTGGGTTTTCTCGGAGTGTGTCCGTGCTGAGCTCGGTGTTCACAGCGCCCCTGTGGAGGGACGCTTCAGCTCGCTGGGTTTTTATGAATGCTAGATTATCCATCACACTGCAAAGCGAGCTACAGCAGTGATTGTGTTTGATCTGTTTTGATCTGCGGTTTGCTGTGTGTGGGTCCGTCCTGGGCGTGTGACTGCGTTTATGTGCTTCATGCTGGAAGCTGCATGTACCTGCAGCACGTCCTGGGCGTGCTTCATGCTGGAAGCTGCATGTACCTGCAGCACGTCCAGTTCTCAAACCTGCACTGTTTGCTCTTCCCACAATACGTACAATATAAAATCCCACACTGAACATATAGGTGTACAGCTAAGAATGTATATCCTTACATAACACAGTGACGTACATACTTTAATGTTTCGTTTGAAAAATATTTTCAAATAATCTTACTTTTTCATGAAGCCCAGTTCAAATGCCAACGCTGATCATGCTGAGGTGATCGGCAGGCAGCCATGAAAGTGACACTCAGGCTGTCAGACAGAGCACAGGTGTGGCACACAAACGGCTCCAGGTACGAGTGCTGAAGGACTCTGGCCTCCCTGCATATCCACTCTCAGGACACACGTCAAAGCACAGACCACAGGCTGCTTACAAGCAAGACAAGAAACAGCCAGTGAGGAAACAGAGGACACCCAAAGCTCTGCTCCTAATCATTAAAGAACTAAAATTAGAGTGCCAGTCTCTCCAAATTCAATCAAAGTCTGTCCATGACTTTTTCAGGGGATGACAGAGAGCTGGATGGTGATTGTGTCACCACTCCACCCTCTAGTGGTGGCATTGGGTACAAATGCACGGTCAACCAGCTGCGGTGCCATCCTCTCCTGTCTGAGGGAATTAGCAGGGTGACGTCATCATACACACATGAATCCTAAAATTCATAATCTAACTGCATACACTCAAACTGCATCAGATATTCAAATTATTTGTTTCTGTAAACAGCGTTGGCATTTTGTTATTTCTTAGATGTGGTGAGATGGAAGGAGCTGGCATGGAGTTTTCTAGCATGCTTATATAATGGTGAAAACTCGGTGGTACAGAGCCTGCGTTTAGCTGTGCTGTGTCTGTGACACTCAGACATGTCCTGCACTCTTTCCACTCGTGGTCAGGCTCAGTGCAGCGGCTCTTTGGACAGGCAGGGTGTGTCCAAGGGGGCTGTCCACCCAAATTTGACCCCAAACCAAGTATAAAGCATAGCCTGATCCATTAAAATAAAGGCATGTATTCGGATTTGCCAAAGGCCACAGCTAAATTGCACGATTGCTTTCTGTTTGCAGTGGGTGTAAATTATAATTGAATTTGTATAATATTTATTAGATTTTTTTCACTCTCAATTAGGGATGGGAAATTAAAACTGCCACTCAGAAATGGGGAAATCCAGGTCTTCTCCCAAAAGCAGGCGGAGTCCTGGCTCTCCCTCACCTCGCGGCGCTGTGGTGCTTTGACTCGCCCCCCCGCAGCGGGCGGGGCGAGGGGCGCTGCCCCCTGCTGGCGCTCTCACTGCGGGCGACAGGGACAGCGATGAATCTGTCTGCAGCTGAACGCTGACAGTAAACAGTATGGAGAAAGATGGATCCTGATTGGCTGATGCTTGTGTTTGTTCTTGTCTCTCTTTTGCTCCCTCCGTGTGACGCGTTGAGATTACGCCCTTTTCACCGGCACGAGTAAAACCACGCCCATCACAGGGGCCACTTGATGTCTGCAGTGAGATACAGGCTTCCCAGCCTCATAACAGTGACCTACAGCAAGCCTTACTGTAGAGCTCTGCACATAAAAATGATACAGAAAATCGTCGTTCCTTTAACGGCCCTTCAGCAGCAGGAGAGCTGAAACTGCTTTGCAGAAATGAGGACTTTCTGGCTCTGACTGTTTTTAATGACTGTCTGAGCACCGAAATGGCGGAGTGTGGTCTGAGAGCAGGTCGTGTGAATGGCGGAGTGTGGTCTGAGAGCAGGTCGTGTGAACGGCGGAGTGTGGTCTGAGAGCAGGTCGTGTGAATGGCGGAGTGTGGTCTGAGAGCAGGTCGTGTAAACGGCGGAGTGTGGTCTGAGAGCAGGTCGTGTTTGAGTCCTGACCTTGACTGCCTGCTGCTTGGGCACAGCTCTGCTGAAACAGAAGCAGCTGAGGCTCAGGCCATCAGAGGGGACTGAACCCTACGCTGTAAACACGCTCATATTGGCCTGGTGCCCATGCAACACCCCACCCTCCTCCGCAACCTCCCAGTGCTGCCAGCAGAGGTCACTCACAGGCGGAGAGGACAGTGCCCTGATGGGAGAGAGGCTCAAAGACTCAGAGAACGTGAGTGAAGTTTCCTGCTAAATCTGCTCCTTCAGCAGGATCTCCAGCTCTGCTGAACACGGGAGGGTAAGAATCTGATATCAATAATTTCAGGGGTCAAATCGCAGTATGAAACATGCAATCGGTCATATGCATTTTTAGCCAAAACCATCCACGGGCCACATTCTGTAGCCATTTTACAGGAACTCAGATGTTCTACAGGAATGTCAGCCACTTCACAGGAAAGGCTTGCGTTGTGCTGTTGGGCAGGGTCCAGGCTGAAGCTAACCCTGCTTAAGTGGCCGTGAATGACGGGCTGATTGAGTCTGGGCATTTCTCTCATTGAATGGTGTGACAGAGAGGCTGAGAGTGTGGGAACCTGATGAGGCTCTAATGAGAGTCTGCTGAATGCACAGGGACTTCCCCTGCTCTCCGCTGCCAACTGCAGGTTCTCACACTCCCCAGAAAATCAGTCAAACTATTAACTCAAGTGTATAAGAGAAATATATATTACATTATAGGTGAATTAGTAATATAACCAACCGCTAATTCCCGCTAATGTGAGGAAATGTGCCTGCAAGGAAAAGCAGACGTCAGGTCATGCATCTGAAACCGCTGCTCAGACACACACTGATTCTCACATCACTGCAGTCAAAAACAGGTGAAGGCTTAGAGGCCATGGCAAAACCATGCTGTACAACACACACGCACACGCACACGCACACACACACACAGCCACACACACACACACACACACACACACACACACACACACACACACACACACGCGCGCGCGCGCCCATAGCCGCATAGCCCCACACACACACACACACACACACACACACACACGCACACATGCACGCATGCGCGTAGCCACACACGCACACACACACACACGCACGCGCACAGCCACATACACACACACACACACACACAGCCACACACAGCCACACGCACACACACACGCACACGCACACACACAGCCACACACACACACACACACACACAGCCACACACACACACACATGCGCGCACGCGCACGCATGCGTATAGCCACACACGCACACACACACACGCACGCGCACAGCCACATACACACACACACACACACACACGCACGCGCACAGCCACATACGCACACACATACACACACACACGCATACAGCCCCACACACCCACACCCACACCGACACACACACACACACACACACACACACAGGTACGGGTGTGCAGTCTCACAGGCAGGCAGTGCAGTCAGAGTATCTCTCTGTAGCTGCAGTGTTAGCCTGCTCTCCTGTATTCTCACTTTGTCTCTCCTGCGTTTCTCCTGGGGCTCTTTCTCATGAAGGCAGCAGAGCCCCGGTGCACCCCACACAGACAGATCACCACCCCCCCCCCCTCCCCCCCACACCACCATGCTACCGCTCGCCTGCAGCCTCCTGGTGAGCAGGATGACATCACCACTGACCTCAGCCAGTAAAATGTTGTCTGTTGTCATGAGGGCGAGTCTCTTCACGTCCTCATCTCCTCCAAAATTTTAATAAAAACACCTGCCAAACGGAGTCAGAGTGTCTCTCAATGGAAATGAGCTGCGTAGATATCTCCAGGTTTTAATTTGTGGGATGTCCAAAAACTTAATGGATCAAAGATGCCGAAATGAAGGTAGATGGAGACGCAGTGCGTTTGGCTGAGAGTGAAAGACACGCTGAATAATTAAACTGTTTACTGAGATGACAATTAGAAAAAGTGAAATTGCAAAAGCTCTTCTGTCTGAGCAGATTCATCATGTGAAAAATCTGTAATGAAGAGGGCTGTTTTTGGAAAGTAGTGCAATAATCCAGCAGCCCATTGTAGATATTTATGCCAGAAATAACAGATCTGAATTAACATGCACACACATGTAATCTCAATGTCTGATCACCATAGAAGCTGTTATGATTATGAATTAATACATACAATGCATAACTTCAGTAAGAGTTATCTGCATGGCTGGATATTTTATTATGGAGGTTTTAGGGGAGTAGTGTGGAGCAGCGGTCAGTGTGGAGCAGTGGTCAGGACAGCAGCGTGGAGCAGCAGCGTGGAGCAGCAGTGTGGAGCAGCGGTCAGAGCAGCAGTGTGGAGCAGTGGTCAGGGCAGCAGTGTGGAGCAGTGGTCAGGACAGCAGCGTGGAGCAGCAGCGTGGAGCAGCAGTGTGGAGCAGCGGTCAGAGCAGCAGCGTGGAGCAGTGGTCAGGGCAGCAGTGTGGAGCAGTGGTCAGGGCAGCAGTGTGGAGCAGCGGTCAGAGCAGCAGCATGGAGCAGTGGTCAGGGCAGCAGTGTGGAACAGTGGTCAGTGTGAAGCAGTGGTCAGGGCAGCAGTGTGGAGCAGCGGTCAGAGCAGCAGTGTGGAGCAGCGGTCAGGACAGCAGTGTGGAGCAGCAGTCAGAGCAGCAGTGTGGAGCAGCTGTCAGTGTGGAGCAGTGGTCAGTGTGGAGCAGTGTGAAGCAGTGGTCAGAGCAGCAGTGTGGAGCAGTGGTCTGGGCAGCAGTGTAGAGCAGTGGTCAGAGCAGCAGTGTGGAGCAGCAGTCAGTGTGGAACAGCGGTCAGGGCAGCAGCATGGAGCAGTGGTCAGTGTGGAGCAGCGGTCAGTGTGGAGCAGCGGTCAGTGTGGAGCAGCAGTGTGGAGCAGCGGTCAGTGTGGAGCAGCGGTCAGTGTGGAGCAGCGGTCAGTGTGGAGCAGCAGTGTGGAGCAGCGGTCAGTGTGGAGCAGTAGCATGGAGCAGCGGTCAGTGTGGAGCAGCGGTCAGTGTGGAGCAGCGGTCAGTGTGGAGCAGCAGTGTGGAGTAGCGGTCAGTGTGGAACGGCGGTCAGTGTGGAACAGCGGTCAGTGTGGAACAGTGGTCAGTGTGGAGCAGCGGTCAGGGCAGCAGTGTGGAGCAGCGGTCAGGCCTAACTATAGACTCTATCAGCCTGTCTCAGGTGCCTACAGCGTGGCTGAATACTGCTGTGTATCTCTGTGCTGCTGTATTGTCCTATTGATTGTGCAGGGTAGTTATTAAGAGGAGTGGCACTGCAATCTTTCTCATGTAATTAATTTGCTGTAGCTGGGCGTCACGCCAGCTCCCACACTCTCAGACCCAGCACCCACACTGGGCCCATTCACCTGCCTGATCCTGTCTGCCGAGGTTTCAGGTCAGAACCGGAGCTGGAGTCTTGCAGACGCTGCCTCTGTGAAGCTGAACATACAGAGTATGTGGCCCTGTGTCATACAGGAAGGTGCTCTTCTGGGCGGGGCTGAATATCATGACAATGTTGTAATGTTGTCATTGACCAATCAGCATGGCAAAGAATCTGCTGACATGTAACACATGTAGGCATCAGAGAGAGCAGGATACTCCTCAGCCTGTGACCAGACCCACACAGCCTCAGGCAGCATAACATTGCTGCAGAGAACATATTTTCCCTAGAATTAATGGGATTTAATTTTTATTGATACTTAACATTTGTCAGTCTTTTGTAAAATGAGTTGGCACATTATAATGCAAAATTCCACACACATCTCATAGATTTGGCTATTACTGAAATAAGTAAAATATGGTATAAGCATAAAATGCAACAGGTGCTTAAATTAGTAACTCTAAGTCAAAGCACCAATGGAACAAAATAAAGTATGAAGGCAGACCAAGCACAGCTCATCTGAAAGACTGCAATCAATCCAACACTGCACCCAAAAACACCATCCAACACCATCCAACACTGCACCCAAAAACACCATCCAACACTGCACCCAAAAACACCATCCAACTCTGCACCCAAAAACACCATCCAACACTGCACCCAAAAACACCATCCAACACTGCACCCAAAAACACCATCCAACACTGCACCCAAAAACACCATCCAACACCATCCAACACTGCACCCAAAAACACCATCCAACACTGCACCCAAAAACACCATCCAACACCATCCAACACTGCACCCAAAAACACCATCCAACACCATCCAACACTGCACCCAAAAACACCATCCAACACTGCACCCAAAAACACCATCCAACACCATCCAACACTGCACCCAAAAACACCATCCAACACTGCACCCAAAAACACCATCCAACTCTGCACCCAAAAACACCATCCAACTCTGCACCCAAAAACACCATCCAACACTGCACCCAAAAACACCATCCAACACTGCACCCAAAAACACCATCCAACACTGCACCCAAAAACACCATCCAACTCTGCACCCAAAAACACCATCCAACACCATCCAACTCTGCACTCATAAGTACCATGCAATACTGCACTTATGAGCACCACACAATACTGTGCTGAAAAGTATACTGTAGCCTGCCTGGGGAATTTCCATTTATTAATGCTATCAATCAAACACAGTTTGGGATGAAGGTTGCCATTCCTTGAATCAAGGATGAACTCCAGTCTAGTACTGCAGCACGGCCTTAACCTGGTGCCATCAGAGAAAGAAAGCTTCTCTCTCATTAATGTTCTAGACCTGTTTTGTGTAATAATCATGATTGAATTTGCTGAGCTGATGTAACTGAGTTGCTGAGGTCAAGTGACTACAGCATAGTCACATCTGATGTATATTAGCAAGTCAAAGCCACCTCCTCCAGCTCCAGGGTTTTTAATTTTAGATGAACCGGTTTTAATAAGATGAGAGAGAATTTAAGCAACGTAGACGGGTACAACGTCTACACTACAGATGTGTGAATAAGACTTGCTGCAAAATCAAAGAAATTATTATGAATATGCCGTGTCAATTAATTTCAAAATGAAGTTAACATAATTTGGAGAAATGAATCATTATGAACTAATTTAAGAGAGAAGAAGATACTTTATATTGATCAAATGTGTCAGCAGGCAGAGATAATATATTTCTAAGAGCAATGAAATAACATGGTAACCTTGATTATATGTGATTATATGTGATCTCTGGGAACTGGACGATTTGTTGGGATGGGGTCACAACACACCACACACACTCACTTTTCTCCCTCTGATTAGGTGCTTGCTGCTGATGTCATCACCCAGCTGGAGTTCACCTGCCCTCCAGGTGAGCCAGGAGAGGTGACTGCTGACTGGAAGAGGAGGAGAGAAGCAGCGTCGGGGGGAAATTGAAATTGACTCTGACTATTGTTTTGGTGCAGTTGGTTTTTTGTTTGTATTTTAACATTGCGGATTGCTCTTTTCCTCCAGAGACAGGTGGGCAGCGTTCGGTTGGGGCTTAGACTGAATCTGAGCCGTTTTGTCTTCACTGTTTGCTTTCTCTGGGATGGCGGTAGATTGTGGTTGTGTTTGCCTGGAAAGACCGTCAGCGCAAGCTCGTTTTATGCAGCTGTTTGTATTCCCCTGGACTCAAAGCCTGCATTTTGGACTCATCGTCACTCGTCAGGTACCTGTAGCCATCTTGGTCTATTGTCTTTGTGACACTGTTTTCAAACTAAACTAAACTGTGGAGCCCAGAGGACAGAGCTGGCCCAACAAGAGATCCTCAGTGGCTGTAGGATCACCTGTGCTGCCTTGCACTGAGAGCTCAGTCTCACAGCACAGTCAGGTTGCTCCAGCTTTCCTTTTCACAGCCACAATGGTTTGTTTTTGAGCCACAGGAAGGCGGCTGCACTCATCCAGGAACCTGCAGGCCAGACAGCCTCACTTGCATCGCATGAAATTTGCCCATTATTTTCAATGAAGACTGTCGGTTAATGGCATTTCAGTTCATATCCTGAACTGAACTCCAGATTTCTGTGAACCTTTATTTTACCAGGAATTATCCCATTCAGATGTAGAATCTTTTTCAGGGCAGTCACAGCCAAGACAGCAATAAAACAGAGTTAACAGTGGTCAAGATTAAAATAATAAAGATTAGAAGAATAAGATCTTAACAGGAGTAACTGACTCCATCTCTGGCTGGGTTATATAGCAAAAAGTGCTATATGCTCAAAGTTTTCATATTAAAGTTATTCAGTGCATAAATCAGTCCAGTTGTAGGTGCCTCACCATCAGAAGGACATAGAATCTCTCAAGAAAAAACAGATAACGGCAACAAGACTGTCCCAATGTCAGACATGAAAGCTCTGAAGGGAGAGACAGGACACAATATCTGCACTCTCTGAAGGAGGTTAAAACTGGAAAGGGGTAATTGTACTAATTGTACATAATTAATTGTACTACAATTTTAAAAGCTTTAAAGTTCTGTCAGCCACATAAGAGAGCATAAAGCAGGTGGAAATGGATTAAAGGTGAATTTGACATGGACGAGTGGAAGCATCTTCCCACACCGTTAGAGGTATTAACACACAATGCTGTCTGAGGATTTGTGCTGGAAGCAGACTCTGAGAGACTGTAAGTCACAATTTTAGATATCCAGTCTCACCTGATGTGTCACAGTCTGATCCCAGGCTGGGTTTTAATCGCCGGTGTAGATGAGGTGAACGTCTGTCTCCCTCACTCAGGAGGAGAGCACTGAGACACCAGTGTGCATCTGCAGTGTTAGCACCACTCCGCTCTCAGGCCTACGCCCACCTGCAGATCACCTGTGCGGGCAGGTGCACCCTACCCTGCCACAGCCTCACCTGTGACCCTAAAGCAAAGGAAGAGAGAAAACAGAGATAAAAGCACTTTGTGCCCATTAATAACACTAACCATGCTGCTACAGGCCGTTCAGTCTCTCAGTGGGTCATGTCCTAAAAGCGAGCGCAGTTCCCCCAGCAGAGGAGGGGATGATGGGACACGCTGGAACAGGCTTCTGCTGCGGGGTGAGAAACCGGAGATACAGCACAGAAAACCCATCTGCGAGGAAAAGCCAATGCAAGCCCAAATTTTGGAATATTGTACAGTGAAGCTATAAATAATGCCGTCAGAGTCTACGGATCTGAGCGGCCTGCTCTGCATGCTCCGGAGTGTGTGTGCGCGTGCGTGTGTTTGTATGTGTGCTCACATGAGCATGTATTTTGGAGTGAATGTGTGTGTGGTCATGTGTGTGTCATGCCTGCTTGTGTGTGTGTGTGTGTGTTTGTGTGTATGAGAGAGAGAGAGTGAGAATCATCTCCTTAAGAATTGCAAAGCAGGACAAGCATTAAAGGGCAGAATCTCATGTTTAAGTAATGCTGCACTGGAAATACTTAGTAAGGCAGCTGCTTTCTCATGTCTGTCTCTTTCTTCCCTGGATTCCGGAATCCTCCTCTCCGGCAGAACAGTCTGAAGCTCCTATTGATTTTGTGAATAAATCATTTAGTAGAAAATAGCAGTGGATAAGCACTTTGCACTGCACAGGGCCTGTCAACAGCCTGAAAGCTACAATGTGCAAATATTACAGTAAATAATATGGAAAAGTATACATTATGGGAATATTTACATGTTTCTGAGAGCTCTGTAAGGTATGACTATGATTGGATCTGTGTGTGTGTGTGTGTGTGTGTGTGTGTGTGTGTGTGTGTGTGTGTATAGAGCTCTGCAGCCGTGATCGGCCTTCTGATTTGGCCCAATTTAGGGTTCCAGGTTCATGACCAAACCACTGGATCTGGGTAACAATGCATTGTTCTACACCAAATCTATCAGGGCAGATTTGAAACATACAGTACTGTACAATACAGAATTATCAGACTCATTTCCATTAGGTTGTGTTTGGGCCATATCCATATCCTATTAAGTCATTGAAATAACAGTGACAGTTTCATGTGTTCTGTGAAATAATATGCATTTTAAAAAAGCAGATTTTGTTTATCTGCACAGAGTGTGTCTCTGCTGCCCTCTCCTGGTCAGCAGTCAGATTTATTTATAGACTCAATTAGGGATCTTTTCCAAGAGCACAGGCTTTCAGATCAATTTTCTACTTTTTTCATGAATTAAGATAAAAATAAAAAACATCTATATGAAAATCTCACACTCACATACACTTTTTTACACACTCTCTCACACTCACACATGCAGTAGTGTACAGTAAGTAGGGTGTAGTGTGCAGAACTGTCCTAAATCTACTGGGCTGGTGGAGTTTATGAATGTGGTTAAGTCACAATGTGTGTGTGTGTGTGCATGACTGTGAGTGTGTATCTGTTTGTGGGTGAGTGTTACCATGGGCTGTGGTGGTGATTTTTTAAAATATTTTTAGCTGTTATTAGCAATCTGTCGTTGCAGGTTTCTGTTCACAGCCTTTTATTTAACATCATTCAGTGTCATTCATGTTACTGTGATCATGACCTAGTTTAACTCACATTACTGTGATCGTCACTCAGTTTAATTCACGTTACTGTTATGACTCAGGTATTTATGGTGGTTGGGTGCCAGACTCTTGCATTGCAGTTTAGTAAATGTAGATAAAATGTTGTACTATACTTTTTAAGTTCTGTAGGAAAAAATCAAATTACCAGTGAATCTTTCAGATACACCAATATTTGATGTATTTAAATCACAGCAATCCCACAGTAAGATTTCAGAAATATAGCACACTGCTTCCCCACATAGATTTGATCTATCACACGGACATCTCAAATATGACTTTTACTTATATTTCTGTGAATCATAAACCTGTGAGACTTATCTGTGAGAACAATGCCCTCACCGGATCATAGACTCCAGTCTGCTGCGGTTTTACACAGAAAGCAAAGCTCTTTAACGGGACCCAAGTGCAGTCAAAAAGCTGAATGAAAATGGCCTCCTAGCATCCTCAGGCTGAACCACGCCCAGAGAGACACTCATTACTCTCATTCAGGATGAAATGGAGGCAGGTGACACAAGGCAGGTGCCGTTGCCATGGTAACTGATGTAAACTTTTCGACGCTGATATGGAGCTTCAGGAGCTGGGTGTGTGAGACCTCTGGGCTCATTAACATTCACTCTCTCCCAGCAGACAGTCAGATGCAGGGGAATCTCTGACTCCTCCAGATATTAAACAAATAAAGATGATAAAAAATATACAAACTGTCTGAGGCTCATATCAAAAATCTATTTTTGCCTCACTAGATGGCGTTGTCACGCTTCACAACTCTATTTCTCATCACGTTCATCATATTAAAATTTATTTTTTCCTTTTAAAAAAAAAATCCAGCGTCACTTCACCCAGTACCGATGGCACCATCCGTCCATCCATTTATCTCTCTGTCTGTCGTTGATCTAACTCTGAATGCTGTTGTGATGCACTGTCTCTGATTAGAGTAACAGCTGCTGAGCCCTGCAGCTCACAGGGCTCTGATGCATGAAGACTAAAGCTGGTGAACAGTGACAGCGTGCAGGCCAGGCCAGGAGAGGCTGACGGAGGAGCTGCTCCCTTACCTGTTTCTCCAGGCCAGGAGAGGGACATTCGAGGCTGAAAGGGGAATAAAGAAGAGCTGAATAAATAAGCTGGGCAAATAATTGTTTTATTTGTTTCTCCATATTTTGCACAATAACTGAAAACATATAGTTGTGTGAATGTCTTATTGTGGATTTTGAGAATATTGCCCACAACTCACAACTCTGCCCCTTCCAGACATATGAACTGCAGCAAAATCAGCAAAATCATAAATTCTACACAGTCCAATCCCTCCCTCCATCCTAAGCCAGATTCAGCCTTTCCAAGCAGCCTTTCCCAGTTTCTGTCATTGGCTAATGGCACTGGGATTCATCACCTCTGCACGTGCTCTTAGCTCCACCCCTTCATTAGCATGATCCCGCCCCAATAGAGGAAAGCTGGCTCACCTCCCCAGAGCCCTGACTGCAGGTGAGCTGCTCTGCCCAGGTGCTGCTGCCCTCACGCCTAGGTACAGCTGGCTGGAGGGTCACGGGTAGAGGGCCGTGTGCCGTGGCAGCCAGGTATGGGGGGTTAATCAGCAGCCAGCAGCCAGGGAGGGACCCGCCTGTGAGCTATGCCTGGGACATAGGATAGATAGGATAGATAGAGATAGATAGAAAGGAAGGTAGACTTGAGATACAGCTTGAAAGGATGAGTTTTCAGCTTTCTCTTGAAGGCACCCAGGGAGTCTGTTGTACGAATCTCACCATCAGATTGGAGAACATTCTCTCTGCCCGCAGTAGCACTCACAGCGTGCCGGGCAGGAAAGGGTTAATCTGAGGGCTGTGAGTGCAATTACCATTACACACAGAATCATTCCACACTGACACTGTTCCAGCACTGACACCCGATCACAGGAGATTCATTTTCAAGATCAATCATTGTGGAAAATGTCAATTTAATTTTTGAAAGTTTTCATTCATTATTAATTTTTCGCTTAAGGTTTATATTTGGTTTTATGACTCATTACTCGTTGCTTTGAGATGACTTTTTTCTAATCTCTATCATTTTGGGCATCTCAACCCACATTTCTTTATTTCTTTACAATATAAAAATTGAAACAGTAGAAGTGAGGCAGTGCCTATCTCACCGCACCTGTGGAAGGGAGAGATGCTGTCCAATGATCTACTTCCTGTCTCATCTTATCTAGGGCAGCTAGCACAGCCTACACTCGATGTATAATTCATGTATGCAAACGCTGCATTATTAACATGCGAACCTGATGCCTTTATCCGGAGAGACTGCCACTCATTTGCACACAGTTATTCTGTCTGGCTGGGGGCTCCCCCAGCCACGCCCCTCTGGGGGTGTTCTTTCAGGAAGGGCACCTTCCAGGGCATCGTACAATTCCTGCTGAGGAGTGGGTCCTCCGTGTGCCCTGTGGGAAGGGCCATGACGTGAAATCTGAGTCTGATCCAAACCCCCCTTGTGGCTGGCAGTCTAGGCTGTGAGCTGTGCCCTGGGTACCCCCAGCAGCGGAGCGCACTGAGGGTGTGTCTGAGAGACGCTGCGGTATCGCAGGGCGTCAGGAGGCCAGCGGGGGTGTGCTGATTCCCCTCTGCGCCTCCCCCCCTGCGTCTCCCCCCCACGTCTCCCCCCCACGTCTCCCCCCCACGTCTCCCCTCACAGGCTCCTCACTCGTCTCTGATGAGTTCGTCTGCTGTTCTCCTGCAGAGAGACAGGCGATTGCCAAACCGCGTCACCATCCAAGAGTCGGAACTCTGCCCCTGCGTCCCACCAGCAGGAGAACCAAACCAGACAAAAACCACAACGCAAACATCCGCCGGGACAACCCGTGCAGAGCAGAGATAGGGGAGAGGAGACGTCCTAAAACGAGGGGAAGGAGAACTAACATGATTCTCAAGGAAGTGTGGAATCTTCAAAGGAAATGTAGCACAAGGGAGCTAGCACAGAGAGTCCGAACTGGAAAGACTTCAAAAGAGGAGTCCCCGCCTCCCCTCCACACCAGCTCAATCCCAAGTCTCACCTGCAGCGACACAGAGAGGCCGTGGCCACGGGCCGCAGCCCACAGCGCGGTGACAAGCACAGAGGGAGCGTTCCGCTAATGTTAAAAAGGTCAAATATCACCCGCTGGTGAGGACAGGCACTGCAAACCTCAGAGATCAGACCCGTGACGCTGGCTTAGCTCATGAGCATACTGCACTCTGAATATCCCGTCAGAGACCGGGAGCAGAGAGCCCAGGAGGGCCAGCCGAAAAATGAACAAACACCTCTCTACCTCTTTTCAGCAGGATTCACCCGAGCACCACCACCCCCTCCTCTTCCTCAGCTCTCCTCTACCTCAGTCTCACACTCTCATTCGCCTCCAGGGAAAATAACACATGCCACTTTCCCTCTACCCAACACAGACCAACAACATTCCTTAGAAAACACAGAACAGCGACATCATTATTATACGATTTTTCCTGTTCTATCCTGGTCAGAAAACGTAGGAGAAGGAGAGACTGGGTCATTAATGAGGTTGATCCTGTGCACACAGGGCTTTGTCTGTCCGGACGCAGGCGTTGGGGCAGCATTAGAGAAGGGGAAGACTGAAGCAGGAGCCTTTGTTCAGTGCTCTGGTTTAGCTGAAACTTAATGGGCCTCTGTTGCAGTTGTTCCACATACCCATTGATCTGCAGAAGGACAGGTCACTGACTGTGAAAGACTGCAGGAAACACAGCTCCACTCATGACAGAAAACATTCCACTGAGGACACAAAGGAATGTCCTTCAATGGCCAACAAAAGAGTGACTGAAAAGAGGCTTAGTCACCCCTCGAAAAACTCAATGGCAGAGCGCTCAGAATCGGCCCCCTCAGACAGCCCCTGCAAACAGAACCTTCCAGACCTCAGGACAGTTTATAGATCAGAAGAGAAAAATTGAGTATCTGTGGAGGCATATACTGCTATGTACAGGTTTTGTTTGTGCCTGTCCTCAGCTCCTCATCCCCCCACTGCTTAAATGCAACACATTATACTGCCAAGACACATACAGGATGTTGCTACTCTTTCATGTTCTTAATCAATAGAGATATGTCCCTCTAAAATCAGAGAGAGAGCACTGATCAGGCATTTGTCATGAGGTCATGATCAGCATGGGGGTTTAAATGACAGCAGTACTGCAGTCCTGCTGTATAATGCTTCTTACAGTAGGGGGCACTCTGCAGTCACAGCCGTCACATCTCAGCATTAGCCTATCCGGCTTTGCTCTCCTGACTGCCTGTATCCAGGCCCCTGGCCCTGCTGAACTCCCTGTGCTCTCTGGATCCGTGCAAGGGCCTGTGTGCTCCATCACACACTTACATCACCAGGAAGCACTACTGCAGTATGTGCAGTGATATGCTGTCAGCACTGCACTGCAGGACCACCTGCACACCTCTAACATTCTAATCAAGGACCGATCACCTGCACACCTCTAACATTCTAATCAAGGACCGATCACCTGCACACCTCTAACATTCTAATCAAGGACCAATCACCTGCACACCTCTAACATTCTACATCAAGGACCAATCACCTGCACACCTCTAACATTCTAATCAAGGACCGATCACCTGCACACCTCTAACATTCTAATCAAGGACCAATCACCTGCACACCTCTAACATTCTACATCAAGGACCAATCACCTTCACACCTCTAACATTCTAATCAAGGAACAATCACTTGTGGTCCTGTAAAGAATATTTCTTATGAGGGATCAATCACCTGTAGACCTGTAAGGAACATTCTGTCTCAAGGACCAATCATGTGCAGTTGTGTAAGCAACATTCTGCATGGCTGTCTGTGAGACAGGTTTACAGAGAAGAGGCTTCACTCACCTTGGCAGAACAAACAGAACAGAGCAAATCAGGCTGACAGAATAAATGTGTGTTCAAGAGGCTCCAAAGCCGCACGACTCGGCCAACATCATGCACCCGCACAATTAATGATGCTTCCTTCATTCCATCTCCACATCGCTGCGCTTCTCAGACAGAGGTCGAGGGATGTTCTCAGAGTTTTACAGCATATTGATTTAATATTTACCAGACGGACTCCAAAAGGACTAGAACCTGAGAATTAAAGTACACTGTCAGCGTGTTATTAATTGGAGCTTGGTAATTTAATCAAAGTGTGTTGAATGTAAAAAAAGAGAAATTCATAGCTTCTGTGAATAACAAATTCTATAAAAGGCAACAAACGGTAATCAAAGAGATGACATTCTATACAGCGAGCTTCAGTACGATGTGTCAGCTTTCATCCACCTGCCGAAGCCACTAACCCTCCTTTTTTTGTTAAAAAGAAGCAAACAGAAGATGTTTGTGAAAATGCTGATGTGTGTTTGAGCTGAAACAGGGCTGCGAGTCAGGCTCAAAGCTGCCTTCATCTTAACATTGAGAAAACTCTTCTTTCTGCTGGCCTCAGCCTCGCAGCTTTACGCATGTCAGAGTGAACTGTTTCTGCAAGCGTGTGGGGAGTTGAGAGCACTTTCTCTGATTTCTGTGCTTCTGACAGCACTGCTCACATTGGCCATCAGAAAGCCACTTTCCCAAACATGGCTTGGAGCTCAGAGGAAAGAGACGGCTTTCCCCTCGATGTTAGCGGAGTCACCCGGGGTAAGCAGAGCATGAAAACGGTGATTATCCTCTGAAAACCCTGCTCTCCCTCTCTCCGCCTCTCTGCAGGGCGCTGAGAGCAGACTTCCGCTTGTCCAAGCGAGTTTATTTTACTGAACGGCCTAAAAAACACTCCTGCTGAATGTTTTAGAATGATACGCTGTACTTTCCTCACCCATTATAGCAAATTTGTTGAAAGCCTTTCCATGAGGTTTCCTCTAAAAATGATTTTCCACTCCACAGCAGGGGTGTGACAGGCAGGTAAAGGAAGGCCAGGAAAGACTGGGCAAGAGCAGAAATTGCGCTTATGTTTTCATATATATCTAGTGCCTCCCCAAATTTAACTGAATGAGTTTCTGAAAAGTGCAGAAAATAAATCATTGTGAATAGTGAATGTAATTGTGTACATACTATACGGCTGTTATGTTGGTATATGTGTAATAACATAAGTGTTGAGGGTGTGCTTATGAAACAGCAATAAATATAATTACATACATAATTACACAGGTGTGATCCACTCAAAATATTACACACACAAGCTGACATATCAGTGTGTTTCATTCCAATGCCAGGTAAGGCTGGTATGCAAAAAGCAGTTTGTAATTCTCTGCCAATTACCATGGCTACCATCTCATTACTGTCAGTAGCTGTGAGTATGTTATAGGGTGAAATCCCAAGTCACTCAGTTTGAGCATGCTAGATATTTTGGTATTTGAAGGTTTGGAAGAAAAACAGGATTGTGTTTAACCCTCCGGACCTGCATGTGTCTTTGGATGTGTGAGTCTTCCCTCTCCAGTGTCTCAGAGGGGTGAAGCCGCACCTCTGCAGCGGACCACAGCGGTGTCTCTGTGGGGTCCCGTGCCCCATCAGGACCTCCTAACCCTGAATCCGGGGGAAATCGTGCGCCCTGGCCTCCCTCCCAGCCAATCAGGGGCGCTGGGGCCATTAACTGAATACTGATCTATACTCCGCGTCTGCGTTTAATGTGCTGTCCTGATGGAGGTTTGCTCACACCAACGTAAAGACAGATGCTTATTCTGTCCCCTACCTCTACCTCCCACATCAGTTTTTCCTCTTGCACAAATCTGGGAAAGATGTTTCAGTTAAGATCAATCCATCAATCACATGCTCCAGGTCCTGTTAAACGAATTCTCTTTATCAATAATGATTAATCCTCAACTGCAATGCAGGAGACTCGTGAGATAACTTTGATAGAGGGATAGAAGAATACAAGTAACAAACATTTTTGTCAAACCAGTTGCGCAACAAAGGCCTAAGAGCAGATGCTTGCTAAGTGATCAAGTCAGACATGCATCAGTTCCCTATGACTGCTCAAACGTTTGTAATACGTTTGGGATATGTTTGGGCACAGACTGAGTGTTTCCTGGTACAGGAGCCCCTGACTGAATGTTTTCACAGCCGTCTCTGCAGTCCTGTCTGAAGCTTCTGCATGGTTACTCTCACCATCTGCTGCAGTGGAATGCCTGCCGGAAATAACATAGCAGCACAGGTCTGATGAGAGTCACGGGCGCGGCCCTCACCGCCCGGATCCACCTGCTGCTCCTCTCCCAGAATCCCACTTCACTTGCCCTCCCCAGGAAATGAGATCTTCAGGGGAAAGTGAATTCCAGCCGCTTAAAGTGCTTTCATACGCCTACACTGCTACAAAGAACCAGCCAGTCAGAAACAGCTGCCTCTCCACAGAAAACTGGACACATCAATAATTCACTCTGCACACACTCCTCCTCATACACACACCCAGTGGAACACTTTCGCAGAAACACACACTCACGTTAAAGGAACCCCCCGGGACTGGAACTCACAACCCTCTGATGCAGTCCATGGCTCTGAACGCAGTGGGGCTGGCTCTCTTTCTCGCTGTCCTCTCCGCTCCTCAGACTGGGGAGGAAACGCATCACAGGGGGTGGGGCGAACAGGTGTCACACCTGTGCTAATGTAAGTTTAAACAGCCAAAACCCCCCTGAACCTGAGACAGGGCTGTGAATTAGGCAGGAACACCGTCCATTTACTCACCTCTTGTTTTCAAATATTTCTCAAGAAATTCTCCCTGTTCAAATATCACAAAATACAAGTTAATAATTAGGGAAAGTGATGCTATATATATTTTTAAAAAATATTTAAATTTACACATTAAAACCTGAGCATTGTTGATTTTCAAAAGTGAGTTTTTATGTGTTTTATTACCCCTTGGCAGATACTGTGTACCAGAAAGTATTCATGAAGTGCAAAATGCATGACACATTCAGACACTTTAGATTTTAGTTTGACATTGTATACAATATATGACATTTCATATAACATGGTATATAACAGATGGCAGTGTAGCATAGTGGTAAGGCACAGGACTGGTAACCAGAAGGTTGCGAGTTTGAAGAAGGTACTTAACCCAGACTTGCCTCAGTAAATATGCAGCTGTATATAATGTAATTACCTCCCTCGGTGTACTCCACTGCAACTGAGGCAAACTGCTAACTGCCAAGTGGCCTAATTAAACAGTACATACATTTCTCTTTAGCGTGCGGTGTGAGTGATGGTGTAGCCCCTATCCTGAGGGCCTCCCGCTGCCTCCCAGCACAGGGCCTTTTCACACTTTCCTTTCCACTGCAGTGAAGAAATAGGAGGGGCCTGGCGCTAAAGGGCGCCAACGCCCAGGTGGCTTGGACGATACTATACACAGTCGTTTGCACACATCCTATTACCTTCGGCTGAGCAGGTGTGACTGCCTCACCTGCAGCTCTCCCCGTCTCTCAGGGAGGAATGAAACTGCAAAGTAACTTTGGAAACTTTCTTGTAAAGATACCGGGCCCTTGGCATTAGCCTTGGGCTCACTTTTCCAATGCTACAAACTGGAGGAGCAAAGCACTCTGGGAAGTGCACTGCTGTGCAGAGGGCACAATGCTTCCACAATCCCAGCATGCAACAGGAAAACACCAGGAAGCAGGAAGCAGGCAGCCATAATGTGAAAACATGTTTTTAATACAAGATTTGAACATACAGTGTCTAGTGGCATAAATAAAACAGCTGTTATTAAATCAAGTAAAAAGAGTGAAAACACAGACCCTGTCCTCTCTGCTCTTATCAGAAGCGTGAGCCTCTTCCATTTTTCATGTTTTTTTTTTTTAATTTAGGTTTTAGTTGCCATGGTAACAGACTGGGATTAAACACAGGATTTCGTTTTGTGCCCCTTCTCTCCCCTGTCAGGCAGGGGTCCCCGCTCAGGTCTGTCACTGAGGGGGGAGTGGGCTAAGAGAAAACAAGCCTCAGAGACCACAGGAACCCTTTTCTAAATACCATACAAAATATTTACATATAAAAAATACTCTATTTTTCCTCCATGTTCCAGTTTTAAGGACCCAGCCCCTCCCAGACCGTGTTCTCAAACGGTCCGCAGGAGAAGAATCCCGCTGAGCCCCGGCGCCAGCAGCGGCACAGAGATGAGGTGTGACCTGTACCTGTAAGGCAGGTAGCATCTGACCCTTGGCAAAAGCACACAGCAGTGACACGGGTGTCAGAGAGGAGGTAACGTCTGCAGGACCTCACAAAGCTGGGGACACGCCGCCCAGCTGCACTCCGGTGGAACATCGGCCATTAAAAACACGGGCGGAAGAGTGAGCACACAGAAACGTAACATCTCCTTCCCGCCGCGCCGCAGGGCGGAGCCCCCTTCCGCAGGGCGGAGCCCCCTTCCCGCCGCGCCGCAGGGCGGAGCCCCCTTCCCGCCGCGCCGCAGGGCGGAGCCTCCTTCCGCAGGGCGGAGCCTCCTTCCCTCCGCGCCGCAGGGCGGAGCCTCCTTCCCTCCGCGCCGCAGGGCGGAGCCTCCTTCCCGCCGCGCCGCAGGGCGGAGCCTCCTTCCCGCCGCGCCGCAGGGCGGAGCCTCCTTCCGCAGGGCGGAGCCCCCTTCCCGCCGCGCCGCAGGGCGGAGGTGACGTGCAGAGGGACGCTCCTGCTTGCAGAGCTGCGGTACTCAGACAGTGAGACGGTCTCCATGGCAGCATGAGTGGCACGGAGCAGCTGCACCACAGACACACGAAGGCCACTTACAGAGCGACAGTCAGAGCCAGCAGCCACCGCACCACGCTGCTCCCTCACGGCTCACACCCACGAGGCCACGGGCTGGACGAAGCGCAGCGTCCGTCAGGACACAGCGGAGAGATGGAGCGCTACAGACGAGCGACTCTCACACACGCTCGGCCCGGAACACAGAGATGTGCGTTTTACTGATCCTGTTGTTTGCAGTTACGCTTCAGAAAAGACGCTTCTGTTGAACATGGTCTTGAACACAACGTGTTAAGCGTATGAAATGAGTGTGGAAACAGCGCAGTCTCAGTGCTGATACAGGCAGCAGAAAATCCAATGAAAACAGACACTTCTATAACCGGAGATTATTATTAAAATATATGTTTCTTTGCTGTGCTCTGTAGCAGCTCCCCGTAGTGCATGGTTACACGCTGTCAGCACGCTCAGGTCCTTCCAGGTCACATCCTGAGGTTTCCCTGATTCAGCCGCCTTGTTACCATGCCAACGCACACCTGGCCACAGGAAGTGGACCGTCGCAGTGGACCATGTGGCGAGAGGAGCGATCCACCGTGACACTCAGGGATGCAGAAATTTACACCTGATCCGAATCACCTTCTTACACTTAAAAAAATCCAAAATATAAACTATATTCCAAATAAAAAATACACACATACAAGTTAAACCACCTCTCTGTGAAATGTAGCGCTGACAAACGGGATGGAACTTGTTATTCGTTTCTTTAATAAGATGATGACACTGTATCAAAAAATTAGTTTAAAAAATTATATACAGATTTGAGCATTTCTTCTCATTTGGATCGTTTCTGACAGAACTCTGCCGTTCCTCTTCAGCCGAGAGTCACGCCCTCTGGTGGAGGAACTGTGAATGCACACTGTCACCATCTGAACAGTACGCTGCCATTCCCAGATATTCCCCCTTAAGAATGTGTAAAATACAGCAGATCCTTCAGCATTTTCTTTATTACAATATTTTACGAGGCTCTGTTTTTCCTCTGCAATTATTTTAAGACAGCACCGAAGAAAACTTCACAAATTTTTAAAATGATTTCTGTGGTGTACTCAAGTGGAGGCAAAGGTAAGAACACATATAATTCTATATAAGAAGTAAATACTCCTCTAACTTAAATAAGAAGGTGGAGTCTTACTCTCCCTACGCTCCTCTAAGGAGATTTTACCCTAATGAATTACACAGGCACACGTGTGGGAAGGACACTGATCTCAAAGCAACACTGAATCAATGACATGGCACTGGCAGAGACATGAGCAACAGGAACAGCCAGACACAAACCCCACGGGCCTCTGTCTCTGTGAGCCCTGCGTTACAGACACATCCCACCCCTCAGGCAGCCACGGGCCTCTCTGTCTCTGTGAGCCCCGCGTTACAGACACATCCCACCCCACGGGCAGCCAGGGGCCTCTATGAGCCCTGCGTTACAGACACATCCCACCCCACGGGCAGCCAGGGGCCTCTATGAGCCCTGCGTTACAGACACATCCCACCCCACGGGCAGCCAGGGGCCTCTATGAGCCCTGCGTTACAGATACATCCCACCCCACGGGCAGCCACGGGCCTCTGTGAGCCCTGCGTTACAGACACATCCCACCCCACGGGCAGCCAGGGGCCTCTCTGTCTCTGTGAGCCCTGCGTTACAGACACATCCCACCCTGCGCTTCCCCGATAGGCCAACTCTGCTCCCCGCCCCCCCACAGAGACCCCGCCCACTTTTAAAGAGACAGAGATGAAAAGTTGCCTGGGGAAGGTAAAATCTGCCTTCTTTCTCTGACCGCAATCTCATAATCACCCCTTTTCAAAGGCAGAAACAAATTTCCTTATGGTTATTACAGGACAGCAGTGTGGTGTAGCGGTAAGGAGCAGTGCTCGTAACCAAAAGGGTTGCTGATTTGATTCCCTGCTGGGGCACTGCTGGTACTTAACCACCACTGCCTCTCACAACCTCTCACACACGGAGGCTTCAGCTACAGCTGCCTCTCACAGCCTCTCACACACTGAGGCTTCAGCTACAGCTGCCTCTCACAGCCTCTCACACACGGAGGCTTCAGCTACAGCTGCCTCTCACAGCCTCTCACACACTGAGGCTTCAGCTACAGCTGCCTCTCACAGCCTCTCACACACTGAGGCTTCAGCTACAGCTGCCTCTCACAGCCTCTCACACACTGAGGCTTCAGCTACAGCTGCCTCTCACAGCCTCTCACACACTGAGGCTTCAGCTACAGCTGCCTCTCACAACCTCTCACACACAGAGGCTTCAGCTACAGCTGCCTCTCACAGCCTCTCACACACTGAGGCTTCAGCTACAGCTGCCTCTCACAGCCTCTCACACACTGAGGCTTCAGCTACAGCTGCCTCTCACAACCTCTCACACACAGAGGCTTCAGCTACAGCTGCCTCTCACAGCCTCTCACACACTGAGGCTTCAGCTACAGCTGCCTCTCACAACCTCTCACACACAGAGGCTTCAGCTACAGCTGCCTCTCACAGCCTCTCACACACTGAGGCTTCAGCTACAGCTGCCTCTCACAGCCTCTCACACACTGAGGCTTCAGCTACAGCTGCCTCTCACAACCTCTCACACACAGAGGCTTCAGCTACAGCTGCCTCTCACAGCCTCTCACACAGGGAGGCTTCAGCTACAGCTGCTTCTCGTCATGTCTTTCGGTGCCCTCTGGTTGCATGATGTGAATATTGGAAAAACAAACAGTGCAGTTGGTGTTAAACACTAACGGTACTGAATCAGAACAGCGGCCCCTGTAGGGAAGCCTTCGCTCTGAGCACGCCCCCTTGCTCTTAATTTCACTTTTGTATTATTTAAAAAGAAGAGTTCAGAAGGTAAAAAGAGTGCTGTCCAGTCCGATTCGACTTAGAAAAGAAACTCAAAGAAAGAACCAAAGTCGCTACAAGAGAGCGGGGTGCAGAGGGCCCCAGCATCGCGGCTCCACACCCCCCGCCCCCCCTCCGGCTGAGCCTGGAGCCCCGGTGCTGAGGGAGCGGGGCCGTTAGGGGGGTACGTAGGGCGGGGGCGACCTGTAGGGCGTCATGTTTTTGGGCCGTGAGCCCTTCCCCTCCATGGGGGCAGCGAAGGGAGGGGGGGGCTGGTACGGGGGGGCGCTGGGGTCGTCGTCCCGCAGGGCGGTGTACTCCCCCAGCGGGTCACGGTTGAGGGGCGTGGTCTCGGGGCTGGCGGCACTGGGGTACTCGGGCGGGGCCAGCGGCGGTTTCTCCTCCTGCAGGATGAGCGGTACGCTGGAGGAGGGCGGCGGCTTGGCGTCCTCCAGCTCGTCAGCGAAGATGATGGGCACGCCTTTCTTGATGAAGGTGGCCTGGTCCTCGATGGTCAGCTTGCCGCGGCGCTTCTTGCGGTAGCAGATCATGGCGATGATGCCGGCCATCAGCAGGATGGCTGCGACCACCACGGCCGGGATGACCGTGTGCAGGTACACGTCGTCCGAGCTCTGCCTGCCCGGCGCGGCGGAGGGCGTGGCCGGCGGCGGTGGGGGCGGGGCCACCTCGCCCGGCGGGACAAACATGTAGCTGCGGCAGCTGCCGGCGCCGCGTACCGTCAGGTTGATGGGCCTGAAGTCGGGTTCGAGCGCGCTGAGGAAGGCGGGGGAGGGCCGGCCCTGCGGGTCCGCCACGCGGCCGCTCAGTGTCTGGATCAGCTCCTTGGGGCAGGGGCTCTGCGGGAGGCTGCTGTTCGTCCACTCCACCACGATGGAGCCCTCGCTGATCCCCCGCAGAGTCAGCGTGCTGCTGTTGCGGTCGCCGAAGGCGTACGCCAGCTTCTTCACCAGCAGGATCTGCTTCTGCACATCGCCCGTAACCGAGCGGGGGTTGCCCTGGAAACGCGCCACGAACACCGCAGGCGGCTTGTCGCCAGGCGGCCAGCGGCTGACATGCACCTCCAGGGCATCGGTGGCGCTCAGGCCGCCCTTGTCGGTGGCCTGCATGAAGTAGACGTGCTTGCCCGCGTGCTGAGGGTCGGGCAGCCCGTACAGCAGCTGGCTGGTGCTGTTGAACTGGATCCAGGACGCCTCGCTCACCGCCTCGCTGTGGTTCACCCGCAGGGTCAGCCGCAGCTTGTCTGTGGTGCCGTCCTCTTTGTCGAAGAAGGTGTCGGACGGGATCTTCACCTCGAAGTAGGTGCCCACCCAGGCCTTGACTTGGTCGATGGGGTTGTGAAGCTCGGGCTTGTGGTTGTGGCTGGGCGGGGGTGCGGGTGTAGTGCGGCGGGGGGGTTTGGGCTCCCGCGGCGCCGGCGTCGAGCTCTTGGGCCGCTTGGGCTTCTTGGTGGTGCCGGTTTTGGGTCGGCGGGTGGCGGAGGGAGGCGTGGGGGAGGCGGTGGCCTCTACGTAGCCCGGCCGGGGCAACGTGGGCTGGACGGGGGGGGAGCTGGGGGGCTCAGCCACGCGCGTGGGCTGGGGGGGGCCCAGGGTGGGCGTGTGGGCGATGGGGTCCCGCGGCCGCAGGGTGGGCTTCATGGGGAGGGGGACGGGCCCACGCACGGGCGGGGCCGTGGGCTCTGTGGGCGGGGCCACGGCCGGAGACGTCGGGGTGGGTACGATGCGGGAGGGGGGCTCGGCGTAGGCCGTGGGGGGCAGCAGGGAGGGTACGGGGGTGGGGGTGTTGTTGAGCTGACGCCGCACGCGTTTGGAGACGTGGGGCTTCTTGTTGGCGACGTGCCAGCCGACGACGGGGAAGCGGAGGCGGGAGGCCATGCTGCCGTCGCGGGCGGGGCCCTGCAGCGGGGCCAGGTCTGGCAGGCTGTCCGGCCGCAGAGCACAGCCCAGCTCCCACGACAGCAGCGCCCCGTTCTCCACCACCTTCTTGGCATTGCCGGGCCCGGCCACGAAGGCCGACATGTCGAAGAGCCGGTTGTTGACGACGGGGAGGACGCGCATGTGGCGCAGGCCGACGCCCGAGAACGCGGCCATGCGCCGCAGCAGCTGCACCCGCTGCCCGCAGCTCAGCTTGGTGAGGTCGGCGTCCAGGATGACCGTGAGCACCGTGATTGGCTCCTCGCTGCCGCAGGCCGAGGCGGGGTCGGCCTCGCCCTGCTCCTCACCGTGCACCTCGATGGAGAAGACGTGGGTGTCGTGGGACGCCTGGCTCCTGTTGCCCTCGGCGACGGACGCGGAGATGTAGTGGACGCCCCGGTCGGCCGGGAGGGGCAGGCCCAGCAGGACCCGGGCCTCGGGGTCCCACTGCAGCCAGGAGGGGAGAGAGTCCTTCCCCACCTCTGTCACCTGCGGAGGAGAGAGAAAGAGACGCGCGGCTCAACACACAGCGCAGTAACACCGATACGTGCGCGAGAGCGCGTACAGAGCAGCACTAAGCATCCGGGTTACTAACCACCCAGCTCCTGTTTAAGGACTCATTCACACAGCCTGAGAGAGTCACGCAGTC
Organism: Megalops cyprinoides; assembly: GCF_013368585.1. Taxonomy (NCBI): domain Eukaryota; kingdom Metazoa; phylum Chordata; class Actinopteri; order Elopiformes; family Megalopidae; genus Megalops; species Megalops cyprinoides. Next base: position 715,150 of record NC_050589.1, on the reverse strand, counting down.
TGGTCCTACGCCTCCCCTCTTTTAATCCCTATTGAAGAGGGCATTCTTTCAAACTGTGTCTTAAGAGAGGGCTGAGAGGTTCCCAACACCACCAGCATCCCATCAGCCACTGCGACTCTCCTCAGTAATGCTGGCTATGAAGGAGGGGAAGTCCAAACGCTGCACACTGGCCTCCCTCACAGATCCCACCTGCACAGACACAAGCTGATTCTCTGCCTTCATAATGAAAGCACAACGGAAGAGATGAAGAAAGCATGAAAATCCTCTCCACCCTCTCCATGTACACAAACACACACACACACACACACACACACACACACACACACACACACACACACACACACACACACACACGCGCACACACACCCACACACACCCACACACGCACTCTCACGCACTCTCACGCACTCTCACGCACTCTCACGCACTCTCACGCACTCTCACGCACTCTCACGCACACACACACCCACACACACATTCTCACACACACACACACACTCACACACACACACACACACGCAGCTCAGCTCACAGACACACACACACACACACACACAGCTCAGCTCACAGACACACACACACACACACACACACACACAGACACAGCTCAGCTCACAGACGCACACACACACACACATGCACACACACACACACACACACACAGCTCAGCTCACAGACGCATACACACGCGCACGCGCTCGCACCCGCACTCGCACACACACACACAAAGCTCAGCTCACAGACACACACACACACACGCATGCACACGCACACACACATACACGCACACACACACACACAGCTCAGCTCACAGACACACACACACACACACACACAGCTCAGCTCACAGACACACACACATGCACACACACACTCACAGATCAGCTCACACACAGAGCTCAGCTCACACACTCACACATGCACACACAGCACAGAGGCTAATGGAGAATGGAACAGATCTTGAAAAGATTGAGTGATCTGAGAGGAGGGGAGAGCCTGCAGGCAGCAGATCTCAGGAGAGATAAGGTTCACACCGGCGAGGTCAGGCGAGGGCATGTCTATTCTGAGGAAAAGCCGACGTGAGGAGGGAGGCAGTACCAGAGCAGAGAACCAGACTGAACGCTTTGCTCCCGAAATGCTGTCCTCTGTGCGGGATCACAGAGCCATAATCACAGCTCCTTTACACTGGTGTTAAATCCTGCACTAATATTCACCATGAAAGACGGCTGAAGGGACGGGGGGAGGGGCATAGAACTGCCATTCTAACATCTTCGTTATTCATGCGATATTTCATCCCTCAATATGAAATTAAGGTTTACTGAACACTAGCAAAACAAAAAGCTTATGGATAGCTGCATCTGGATTGCATTGTCAGATCAATATTAGCCATGCTGTTTCTCCTCCTAACTGCTCCTAATCACATTAAACTGAGCAGTTAATTGCACAGCGATGCAAGTATGACATCTCATCTCATAAGGAAACGTCCGGTTGCTGAGGCAGAAAACTGCAGTTTATTCCTGCTCTCTGCCCCAGGGGAAAAACTGTGTCTTAAAATGTTACACTCTGTAACAACTTAACTTATCCTGACATGAAAGCATCTTAATCAATTTCCTTCAGCATGCTGTAGCCTGTACTGCTAATTTGCTCAGGGGCAAATTTTTTCCAAAATAAGTCATCAAATCTGTGTCCATTTCCAATTAAACAGCTCATTCAGTGCCACTGAGCACGGGGCTAGTGCTCAGTATCCATAACACATCGTGATACAAATAACTAACTGCATTTCAGTCATAACTTAAGGATTCAGGAGTGCAGCACAGGCAGGGATCTTGGCCTCCGGGTGGAGAGTACGATGTCCTGTTTAAACACTGTAAAGGTTCACTGTTTTTACTGCTAAGTGTGTGTATTCCAAACCGCTGCACAGCTGGGGCAGACCACAAGCAGAGTGGTCTGAACTGCAGACCACCACAAACCTCACCACTGCCTCAGCACTGATGGGGTATTCAGTGTATTCAGTCTGTATTCAGTCAAATGTAGCATCTCTTCCTTCCTCTCCCTTTCATTCATTCAACTCTACACATTTAGTTTCCCTGCTTTCTCCACCCCCCCCCCTTCCTACCAGAGCACCTGGCAGGTTCTCCTTGTTTTTATTCACTCATGTTTTTATTATGTGAATTAAGCAGCAATCCCGACACTAATGAATGTGCAGAAAGGCAATTTCTCCCCAGTCACTCTGCAGTTTCCTCCTGACAGACAGAGCACCGCCGGCAAACCTCACCGTGACCAGTACTGCAGCAGGAACGGTACACACTCACCAAACCGGACCCAACCGCTCCAAACCTCATCGAATCGCATCAAACCGCACCAAACCTAAAACTTAGATCAGATTAGCTCTGGCTCGCTATATCGACCTTGTGCTCAGCTTCTCCTCCTCATCCTCATCTTGCCCTTGTGCCTGTTGTTTGCCCACTATATGCACTTTTGTACGTCGCTTTTATCCAAAGTGTCTGCTAAATGAATAAATGTAAATGCAAACCGCCTCACACAGAGACATAACCTCACCAAACCGTACCAAATCTAACCAAACCGCACCGAACCGCACCAAACCGGAGTCCTGTATGCTGCATTTCCCTGCAGCTGCACACCTCAGGACTGTCTGCTACCGTCAGAATGCACACTCCATGGTGAATGTGCATCAGGTCCTTTCGCTGTTTCTAACAGAGACCACGGAATCTGTTCTGTGGGCTGACTCAGTAATTCCCACGCCTCCTCTTTGGTCTCACTGAGCTGCAGACCTCAGAGTCTGGCCTGAGGCCATTCTCCTACCCAGCAACCACGTTGTTTCTGGGGAAACATGGCCTTTTGCCCCCACTTTTCCCTGGCAGGTGTACAACAAGGATCAGTCCTCGGCCCACTGCTGTTCTCCTCCAGATCCCACAGGCCCTCAACAACTCTCTGTTACCACAGAAACAAAAATCACTCTTTTGACAGATTGTTTGGTGTACATCTCTTTAGGACTCTCGGCATGCATTAACGACATCTGCCTCCCTCAGTCAGACACACTCTCTCTCTCACTTAAAAATTCTGGGAGTGTGGAAATTTACATACATTTCTGCAAAATCGATTGAGCCCGGGGCCTGCATTCATTTCATAAAAATACAGGGAAAAGTGTCCTCTGCAGACTGGAGGAAAAAATCCAGCCAGCGAACTGCATTACAGAAGTGAAAAGGGGGCCAAAGCTCTTCTTACTAAACGCTTGTCTGGGCAAATTCCGACATGAGCACAGTGTGGCCAAGATAATTACCAGAGTCCACAGGAAGCAATCACAGAGAAACAGTCATTCCCTTCTGAAAACAAACCAGGGAAAGTGTCACACTCTCTGCAACCTCTGGTTTATGGAGGCCTACCGAGTGCTCACAGGAACCCTGGCTTCTGAGCGGAAAAACGCCTCGAATCGGAGCAGAGACGCACTACAGGACAGCAGCTGCTGTTAGCCGGTACTGCAGAGGGACAGCAGCAGGTGCTGCTCTCCGCTGCTCAGAACCCCCCCCACGGAAACGCTCCTGAAGCTTCACATTCTGGCAGGACTGCTGGTCTTCAGCGAGAAGCAACTGCCTGGACAAAACGCAGAAACACACTGCCCCCTGCCTGTGGCTGTCTGTGGTTTCACGCACTCAGAGAGAGGTACATACTGAGGTGTCCCGCAGGAAGCAGGGGGAAACATCAACACCACACCCACAACAGTAAATATTAACCATGTACACCACCACAATAACTCAATGTTTATATACAGGACAAGGCAATTATGCTCAATTACTGGGGAAAATATATACTCCCCATATGTCAAAACGTGACAAACTGCAACACCAATGTTAGGTATCCTTCATGAGCAATGTGCTAATCTGTGTTTGCTGCACGTGGATGTGGTAAGCGTGTGCGCGTGTGTGTGTGTGTGTGTGAGTGTGAGTGTGAGTGTGAGTGTGAGTGTGAGTGTGAGTGTGAGTGTGAGTGTGTGTGTGAGTGTGTGTGTGTGTGTGTGTGTGTGTGTGAGTGTGTGTGTGAGTGTGAGTGTGAGTGTGAGAGAGTGTGAGAGAGTGTGTTCTCAGACCTTCAGCCGTCAATATGACAAAGGTACGACAGCACAAACGGCATCGTTGCCCCTGTCATCAGCGCTGTGCTGTGTGTCAGCCTGCAGTGCAGAATCCGCTGGACTCCCACCCTGCTGCTCACCTGCACGGTGTGGCTGTCGTCGGGCGTTTCCGTCAGCACCTTCAGCTCAAACACCTGTCCCACCACCGCAGAGGAGTCAGGGATTCCCGGGGGCGGAGTCCCGACCGCAGCAGCCGCCTCCTGCATGTCTGAGAGCAGGGTGGACTGCATGGAGGGCTCCAGCTCCTTCCCCTGCACCCCCTGCCAGGCAGCCCCCCCCCCGGCCACCAGCAGCAGCAGGAGGACCGTCCTGCCCGGCGACCACGCCCATGGCCACGCCCGCAGCGCCACCCCGGCGCCCTCCCTCCGTCCACCGCGCATGCTCACGGACAGACAGCGCCAGACCAGCATGCACTGGGGCGTCCCTGAGCCGCTCCTCTGTTAGCGTCCTGCCGCACGGCTTCACTCCTCCGCTCCGCCTCAGGCACTCTGTGCGAACGCTGCTTCAGCAGAGCTGCAATCCCATCATGCACCAGCTGCACTGCCAGTCCTGTGAAAACAAAACACAGAGACACCAGGGTTACCGAGAGTCCTTTCACAGCAAACACGTACCCTCCTGAGGCCGAGCTGCAGGTAACAGCAGCTAAACTGCGCAATCAGTGTCCTTCCCTCTGTACAAACTCCTCTGCGGGATCAATAAGTGCTTTACAGAGGAACGGGAACTCCAGCTTCCACAAACCACACCAGCAACCAGACGCAGGGCTCAGCTCACACCTGACCTGTGCGTGTGTGTGTGCGTGCGTGTGTGCGCACGTGCGTGCGTGTGTGTGTGCGTGCGTGTGTGCCACACAGAGGTAAAAAACAGAAGGGAAAACTTCAGTTTGATGCTTGTTCTTCCTGAATCAGTGCTCTGCCACAGCGGAGTCCAAAAAAACAATAAATACCTAAAGATGGTTTTAATTTTGTAAGCAGTTCCTCTCTGGACCAAAGTACTGCACTGCAACAGATGCTAATAACTCTGCTCAAAGCCTTAGATATCTCCACTCCAAAGGAGGGTTCCAGCTGCACCCCAGAACAGAGGGATGAGCACAAAGACAGGGACCCTGCAGAATCCTCCTGTGTCTCTAAAATAATCTAAAGCTCCACAGGCAGGCCAGAGGTGCCGGGACTCCACCCCGCCGCCACAATGCACCAGACACGCCGGGGACGAACCTTCAAAGCTGTCTCAGGTGGCAGGTGAAGGTGCATAGGTTACAGAGGGACCAAGAAACAAAGTCATCACATTTCAAACAGTCCGGTCCGAAATGGACCCAGAACAGCCCTGCCAGTCCTTTTACACACACCCTGACTGGGCTCTGAATGGAGGGGGGACTCACACAGGTGCTCTTACCAGCTGAGGAGTGAGCTTTACCCCACAGGCAGCAAAACACTAAGAGGTTATTAAGCTCTTAAACCAGTGAACCCAACAGAGTGGCACATGTACAGTACAGCTCCACAGCATCAGAATGTCCGTATTTATAACGTGCAGAAACACTGCATTTCAGCCCAGAGTCCGGCCCTTGTGGAGCTTCCTTACCCACTGTCACATTTCAGTGTCAGTTTGCGCTGACATTATGAAGGAGCCCCTGGAATAAACACTAAAGTCATGTCAGCATTTTTAGCATGTGAACTATGCGCTGGGAGCCCCTGGCTGGTTCAGCATCAATAATACCTGAAAGATAAATAAACACAAAAACACTCAAACTTCTGGTCAGATCTCAAGGCCACTGATTTTAAGGTCCACATGTATTTCTTAACAAT
>NC_050589.1:686704-704204 GCF_013368585.1 Megalops cyprinoides | reverse complement strand
TCACTCGGGATGATTCTGCACACAGACACATTCAGAACAAAACGCCTCCATGTTTCAGCATCCAGCAGGAAATTCAACAACTTCAATGTGACCTCCTGATTCTAATGATGAAGACAATCACACTCTTCATTATAATCATCATTATGATTATCATCTCCACTTGCTAAATATCAATCATAGAGACAGGGCAATCAGCCTGTCAGAGAAACACAACCAAAATCAGAAAGATTCTCTTTCCATGTTGCCTGACATGCGAGAGGGATCTTGCTTTTAAAATCAGTGGTAACATGGAGCAAAGCTTCCAGTCACTTCTGTAAAGAGCACAGAATGCCTCCTGAGTTTATACAAAACTGACAAAAAGGCCACATTTGTAAACAGATTTGCTGCTGCGTTGCCTGGAGAACAGCCTCAGAGGCTGCTGGGAAACCTGCCGATCTTCACTGACAGGTGGGAGAACAGCAATCCCAGTTGTTACAGGTACAGGTATGAGGCGTTAATCAATCCTCCCTGCAAGCAGGTTCAGACATTACCAAACGCTTTCGCACATACTGTAGTCCTGCAACACGCAGCCTCACGGAGCCAGCTGCACCTGTCTGACCAGCACTGGTCCAGGTTCCTCAGTAATCTCTGCTCGGTCTGCTGCCACCAGTGCAAAACCTCTGCGGCTTAGAGATCTGTAACAGGAACACAGGTCAGGGGTCAGGGGTCAGTTGTTCCAGCTGAGCAGCCAGGGCCTGGCTCATTGCCCTGCCACGGGCTACCTGCCAGATGCAAGCAGCCATGTTACGATCACACCTTTACAGCTAGCCCAAACCCTCCCGCTGGCCTGGATCTTTCAGGGCGAGTGGCTGGGAGATCTCATTGGCCTGGATCTTTCAGGGCGAGTGGCTGGGAGTTCTCATTGGCCCGGATCTTTCAGGGTGAGTGGCTGGGAGTTCTCATTGGCCCGGATCTTTCAGGGCGAGTGGCGGGAGTTCTCACTGTCCTCCTCAGTAACAACGAAATGGTGTTTCCATTACTTTGCATCCATAAATCAACATGCATAGAATTGTGAATTGTCTCTAAATTAGATGAATAAAAAATTAAAACAAATATCTTTTAAACCTCACACTACTAGGTAAGTCTTCTGTATTTTATTAATATTTCATTACGCAGCCCCTGCAGCATGTCAGGATGACACAGAGCTCATACCTTTAACCCATTTCAACAAGTGTGTAGCGATTGAATAAAGAAGAACTTAACTTGAGTAAAAGCTAAGCATATTTGTTTACCACGCATTAGATTTATAATAAATTACACATTGCTTTAAGTAAATATATATTGATCGTCAATGTTTAGTGTTCTAGTTTAGTGTTCCCTGTAACCGTCCACCATCCGAAACAGAACCACAATGGTCCTCCTTTAAAAAAAAAAAAAAGAAAAAGACTACAAAACCGGTGTTTTGTTTTCTTAAAAAACTATGCTCGCGCAGTGCTGCTTTGCACGTAGCCACGTGGCCCCGCTGCTACCGTGTGGCACGTGTGCACGTCCCTCCCTGTCCTCGAGGACAGAGTTCGGTCGCTACCTGCCGCACAAAGAGCGCAAACACGAAACCGCCTGCAGCCGGGGCCCCGTCAGGGATTGGTGCGCAGCCGGGGTCCCGTCAGGGATCGGTGCGCAGCCGCCTGCAGCTGGGGTCCCGTCAGAGATCGGTCCGCAGCCGGGCAGCCGGGGTCCCGTCAGGGATCGGTCCGCAGCCGGGGTCCCGTCAGGGATCGGTCCGCAGCCGGGCAGCCGGGGTCCCGTCAGGGATCGGTCCGCAGCCGCCTGCAGCCGGGGTCCCGTCAGCGATCGGTCCGCAGCCGGGCTCACTGCAAACTCAACACCATGCAGATACTCAGAGTCAACACTTGCCAACTTATTCCATGTACAAAAAATTGTGGTATCAATTACTTAGCAAAATCCTGGGTTAACAGGTGCATTTAAAAGGATAAGAGTGAGTATGTTTCAGTATCTGGCTGTGTATAATTTCAGCGGATAAAGGAAGGTGGTCAAAACGAGAGAAAAATCCAAGTGGATCTGCACCCACTGTGACAGAAAGGATCACCGGGCACCTGTCTGCTATTATAATTACAGGACAGTGATATAGTGCCTTTTACATTAGCACTAGATAACGTCAGTTGCTTAAATGCAGTGACTAAATTATGCCCAGCCGAATAACTGGCTGGGTAGAGATTTCTCTTCCGCAGACTGGCATGAGCGGTATGGCTGTGGAGGCAGGACGGAGAGCTTCAGCAGCTTAAAATGGGGGACCTGCGTCCTCCGGCGGACCCGAGCGGGGCTGCGTCTCTGAAAGATGTGCCGGTGTTCTGGCTCTGTTTTAATTCGGTTAGTAGTTCCTTGCAAATGCTAATCGCATCTGACGGTTACACGGGTCAGTTTACACAACCAATGACACTAATCTGCCCTTAACCGAGGGTAACACCTGTTTGTCAATTCATTCCTACAAATGTTTACAGTAAGATGCCAACCTGGAGGGCTTCCCGTGTTATCACCAGCGCATAAATATTACTTATTTACAATGAGCGGTTCGAACAATTCCAGGACAGATTTACCTCGATAACTACTAGCATCTATATATCACAACCAAAATAATTACACACACACACACATATATATATATATATATTGACAAATTAACAACTGTAACGTGTAGCTCTTCAGAAAATGCTACATTGCATAATTGCAAAGACGAGGTCACCCCGGAAGACACGGCATTTAAAACAAAACAGAATTTACCTGCTGTAAATTACCTAGCAAGGTAACCTTAGCTACATCAGGGTATTATTCTGCTCAAAAGGTAGCCTAAAAATTAGACCTTAAAACTGCCACATCAAAACCACAGTGACAACATATTAACAGCTACGTGCTAGCTAGCAGGGTATTATGTTGAATCACGGCCATTATCTGGTCTGAGATCAACATAAAACCAGCAAAATAAATAAAGCAAGCATACAGCCAGCTACCTAGCTTGCCAGCTACCCATGTGGCCAGAGCGGGTAGCTAGCTAGTTACATTAGCTAGCGAGCTGTGTTTATTTTGAAAGCTGAGTAAAGCTCGCTCGCTAGCCGAGATGAACGCTGCGGACCGGGGCCTTTCACGGGCCTTTCTGCACCCGGGCTGCAGGCGTCTGTGTCGGAGTTAGCCAGCCCACAGCGTGAAAATCACAACAGCTGAAAAAGTGTTTCTTTGCACAATTTGTTTTGGCGAGCAGGTAATAAAACCGTCTGGCTGGCCAAATGGTTGTGCAGGACAGCAGCCGAGCTGGCTTAGCCAGCTTAGCCACACATCAGCGTCCACATACACCTGTTCCTTAAAAAAAAGACATACACACACACAGCTAACACTCGCTACATGGACACGCAGACTTACCGTGTTCAGCGCATCAAATTTACATTGTGCAAATACACATCCCGCTCAATATCAGCTTGTTTGTTTCTGTCCTTGTGGCGTTTGGCACCCTTATTCGCAGCCACCTGGCTCGGGAAAGGCTATTCTGCCATCTCTCTCTCTCATGCAGCAGCCTCGATCAGCCGCCGCATGAACTGACAGAGGATTTCCGTATTAAAGAAATTAAACTGACCGTGCAAGTGATGCTCAGATCCCTCGGTTGCTCGCCGGAGCCATGGCAGGAGAGAATCGGACCCGAATCAATGGGAAGGTGAACTCCTATTTCTGCCCTTATCCTGCATCACATCAGTCCGCTGTTCCGGAGCAGTGATCGCAGCCAAAAGGCTCCCGAAAACAAGCGGCGTCTGAGCAGAGATATCCGGGGATGGAGATAACTACCTGCAAACGAAGCAGACACGATTGTGATAACACACCCCGATTTCGGCCTCCGTTATGATGGAAACTGAGCATTTGAGTTAAAGACAATAGCGAGAAATCGCACATTCAGCTGCGACACTATAGGGAAGACACTGTCTTAATGAAGTAGGCTAAACTTGCTGAAAGTGACGGCGACTCCACTGCAGAAAGTACTGACTCCTGCCCGTTTCCGCGATGTGTTTTGTGTTGTGCGCTCCGTGCTCCTCCCTCGCCGTAAGTAGCTGCTGTTTCTGACCTATTCCTCTATCGCTGTGTAAATACTCCACCCCTCGCAGCCCTCCTCCGCCTTCACCCCTCCCCGAGCTTAAAGTTACAGGTTATTCGACACCAAGGTATGCGGCTTGCCAGCCAGATAAACGCAAAGTTAAGACATCTACCTCTTTGCACATTAGACATTAAATGGAAGCAAATGGGTTATACCGCAGTGATCTGTAAACTGTTCAGCAGCGATGCGAACAGGCTTCTTGCTTCTTCTGATGTTCTTCACCCGTTTTCATCACATTTCACAAAAGTGTGGCACTTTGCCCCCCTCCCCGCCTGCACCCCGCATGGGTTGCCATGGCGCCCAAACAAAAGCATTTTTCATGGTGGTGAAATTTCTAGGAACGGTGCGGTTGTTGAACAGCGTGCCGGTTCACTTAGTAAGAGAGTGCGTGGGGGATGGGCATCGATGTGTTTAATTATTTAAGATAGCAGATCTTTTAAAAATCAGGCTGGAGGGGATGAATTAATGGAGTTGATGAAAATCGAAGCACTGCCACTGTATACCCGCTTTTGGAATGGGAAGAAAAACAGCAGATTTAGGGTTTTGAATGAGAGTGCAGCAGTAGCCTACTTCACTGTGACACTGTAAACTTATTTTTACATCTGTCGATTTGTTACCTAGTAATTAGTGTCCTTGTGTGTACTTTTTAATGAGTAGCCTATTTAACTTACGGTAAAATGGCTGCGTTTAAGCAGTGAAATGTTTCAAGACGTGGCAGTGAACGTGCCGTATGGTAACCCTAACCCTAAATAACTAAACCAATGTTTAAGTAAATTAAGCAGAAGTGGCTGCATGCAGGCGCAGCTAACAGAGATATGCAAATAGCAGAGCGTCGAAGAAGAGAAACTGCATAGTCAACCTTCATCTTTCACGGAAGCAATGCGCTCTTGTCTTTTACGAAGTACATTTCTGAAAGACTTTATTATCCGGGCATAGTCTTTTTGTGAATGTTAAAATACCAGGCAGAAACCCACAATGGGACTACCACCCACGCAAAGCATCTCTAACGGCCTTCAACGCGGCGTGAAGCACATTGCTGGCACGCCATTTCTCCGCAGTTTGCTCTGTTGAAGAAGCGCTCTGACGCAGTCACAGTTCTGCTGTAACGCAGATTAGAAGTATAAGGCCAAGGCTGCATAGAGAAGTTAGTGGTAATGCATAATCTGCTGTCTGTATAGGCCTTTTAACTGAAGTTCCCAGCAACATCCTTTCTACTTGTAATAACTTGTTCCAGGGCAACCTAAGTTACGACAAGGGAGTTTCCGTCTACCTCTCTGTCCTCAGAAGTTACAGTCATTGCACAGGAGCACACAGCTTCAGTTCTGTTTTGAATATCTGACCGGTGGAGAGACAATGAACCCTGTCGCAACAAGGAACGCAAAGAATAGGATGGTAGCGATAACCATATAATGATCACATAAAATGCAATGAAGAGGATTAAGCAAAATATGAAATCTTCCCTTTCAAGACGTGCTTTTTAGCCACGGTCTTTATTGCAAGAGGCTGGAGTGATACAGAGCTGTGATCGCCCTGGTTCTGGCTGTAGCGTGACCCGTCTCTGGGTGATTCTACTGCTCAGGGTGTAAACCGGGCGGTCAGAATGGGGGCTGGCGTGGCCATTACAGATCGATAGTCTTTAAACGGGTCAGCAGAACCTGCAGCCTGACCTCTGGTCTTTTTATGGGAAATAATCTCAAATCCACTGAGATGAAGGACACCAGTGTCTATAAAGGGCAGTAGTATATCATCCAGGATGTGGCTGCAGATGGTGGAGAGAAGTCATAAAAGGAACTCGCTGTAAAGGAGGTAACAGCAAGACCCCCTCAGGGGGCATCGAGAAACAAGATTATCTGGCAGAGGTGCAGCATTCAGACCAGAACAGAGACAGTGCAGAGTGAGCACAGAGGGGGCTCCCCGATAAAGCACAGCAGTATGAGGGGCTCCTCCCCAAGGGAAGGGGGGGGGGGGGGGGGGCGTGTTAATGTTCTGCTTTAGGACCTTCTCTGGAAACTGTCTCACTTTTTTCAGTTTTTTCTGCTTCATCACAGCTGCTGGCACAATCCTGCCAAAACAATGATGATGGTAATGATTATTATTATTATTATTATTATTATTATTAGACAGGTGCTCTTATCCATAGCGACAAGAGCAACAAATAGTGTATGATAACTGCAATATGTCATCCTTAAAAACAAACTAAGATAATATTCAAAAGCAACATTAGTATCATCCTGTTTATGTGACACCAATTTGGACAAATAAAAGACCCTTGCTTGAGGTGTATAATATGTACCTAATGTGCCTGTCCACAAAGAAAGAGATGGGTTTCAAACGTTCTGCTTGGTCCAGTCCTGCTGTAGATGACCTCTACAGGGTTTCTATTGCTCCAGCCATTGCCAGTCTCCTGCAAATGTTGACAAGTCTCCCAAGAACAGCGTTTCATTGCCAGAATATGTGTGTGTGCCTGGCTTGCTGCTTACAGCCATGTACATTTAAGAAGGTTTCAGTAATGTAGATATGAGCTAATAATATAGAGTATATTAATTTAGATTTTTTTGAAATATGCTTTTCTTTCTTCTTTTTTTTTTATTTTTTACAAAATTGGCATTTGGGAGAAATGTCAGTGACTTTATGTCCTGTAGCAGTCAGAGCTCAGAGCTTTTTCCCAGATATTCATTTCTCTCTATTTACTCAGCAAACATTTCTAGGACGACCTGCAGAGTTAGATTTTTTACAGATTGTCTTTCCCAGCAGAGCCACAGCTCTTTGCAGAGATATGCTGTTTCAGCAGGGTCTCTGTCTGTCAGCCGACAGAACTCCCACAAGCTCCGGACAATACCGTGCACCCTGCGTTCCAATTTTGCATAAAAACTCCAATGGAGGCTTTAAAAGTGTGTTAATTTGAAATAAAGGAGCATCTGGAACAGCCTTCTATTGCGCAAGGACATAAATATTTGTGTTTGGCTCTTGTGTTGCACATCGCACATTATATTAAATATTTGTTTATTCGAAGACATTGCAGCAGTTGCTAATAACAGTACAATGTGTGTTCCGTATGTCAGAAAAATGATGTCTGTTACAGATTACTGTGCATGGGAAAGCTGCTGTGGGAAAAAGCACTGTGATATGTAAGCATTCACGCTCCTCAGAGTGGCTGCTGTGTTGCCCCCAGGTGGAGACTACACTTCAGCCGAGGTTTGATGTGAGTCATGCTCCCTGTCACTGTAAAAGCACTGAGAGCCATAAAAATCTCTCAGTTTCAGTGTTTTTGCTTATGGGCCATTTGCTCTTCCTGTTGCTTCTGCAGTTTTGGACAGGTGAGCTGCATCTCCAGGTGTGTCCTGCAGCAGGCCGGGGGTGTTCCGAAGTGTGTGATCTGTGCGCACCCCGCATGGCGACACACTCCCACAGCACTGTGTGACACACAGGTGTCCTGACGTCGTCTGAGTGCGTCTGACCTTATTATACACGCTCATGTTTCCCTGCCGCGTGAGTCACAGTGGAGGAGGATTCTGCCAACTGGAAGGAGGAGTGCGTGGAGCCGGTATGAGTGTGAACACGGTGGGTGCAGTACAGAGCAGCAGGGAAATCCAGCCGTCTGCCTGCAGGTCCCCAGGGCTGGATGCTGCCTCAGCATGCCCCAGGCTTATCTGATCAAATACATATTCATACATACCCACATGCGTGTGGAGTCCCCAGTCTGCTCTCAGAGACGCCGTTGATTTGATAACCTGGCAGAACGAGTCCCTTAGGTGATCACTGAGGCCTGCGGTCTGGTTTGAGTTTGTTGGGTTTTAATGATTGTTAACCAGACAGGGCTTAGTTAGTATGCAGCGTTAGCAAACAAGCACACTCACTCACTCACTCACTCTCTCACTCTCTCTCTCACATCCCCACATCCTCCCTGCCTCTGCCAGGCTGTCCAGGCTGTCCTCAGCCTCTGTAATTATTCACTGGAGTTGTTGACTGCTCAGAACAAACATGCCATTTCACCCAACCAATAATTAGGACAAATTACTTTGACATGAAGCATCTTGAAGTTTTCAGTTTGCATTGTAAACATGGCTTCACATTTTAATGTGAATTTTTTTGATTTTCATGTCTAACGAATGGATTAGCATTTATCTAAATGTCCACTGGAAGACATGCTATTGTCAGCACAGTCAGCTGGGTCCCTGCTGCTCCAGTCTAACTCAGCTCAATTTCGTGAACTGCAGGCCGGAAGCCTGAGAGAGCCAGGGTTCACATTATTCCACCTGACAGCCAAGTCAAGCAGGAGTTGTGTTTAATACATTTCCGTTCAGGGCGCAATGTTCCTCAGCCACGCCTCCTCTGTTTCAACCTCTTTTCCCCAAGTTATTTTCCTCTTTGTCTTTTGTCTCTTTTACGGCTTCAGTTTATATAATATTGCCACCATTGCCACAGCTACTGAATTAAACTCGCAGTATTACTGAAATGCAGGTTGAACATATTTCAGTCCATTTGAATGACACAGGAGTGGTCTGTTTATTATTTTACAGGTTGTAAAATACATATTTATTATATTACAGGTTTTAATTTAAAGATCACAGATGGAATGTCGCATCAGTATAAGACAGACACTGTGGCGCAGGGTGCTAAGCTAACTTTACTCATCTGATAAGTGTTGCAGCCGTACCACACAGACTGAGGACTCAACTGTACTGTAAGCCATTTCATTTATCTGCAGATTTTTATGCTTGTTACAAATAAATAAATACTTTCAGCAGATGTAAGAAATCGCAAAAAATTAGAAAAAAATATAATTTTCCAAGAAAGCCCTCCAAGAAACCTTTCTCTTTCACCTGAAACAGGTACTGTATATCACACACACATCCCAATTCAAACCTTTCCCTTTTCCCTGAAACAGGTATATCACAAACACATCCCAGTTCAAACCTTTCCCTTTCACCTGAAACAGGTATATCACAAACACATCCCAATTCAACCCTTTCCCTTTCACCTGAAACAGGTATATCACAAACACATCCCAATTCAACCCTTTCCCTTTCACCTGAAACAGGTATATCACAAACACATCCCAGTTCAAACCTTTCCCTTTCACCTGAAACAGGTATATCACAAACACATCCCAATTCAACCCTTTCCCTTTCACCTGAAACAGGTATATCACAAATTGATCTCAATTCAGCAGAGAAACATAAACCTTTATCCTTTAAGCTTCTGTGATCCAGGCACTCGTGAACATTCCAACCAGCTCTTTAAAGTGCCCACTGCTCAGCGTGATTGTTTTTGGTTTACACAGCACTAGCTGTAGTTTGGGGAGTGTGAAATGTGTGAAAGTCCATTGTGCTCTTTGTACACAGTGACAGAAATTGCATCTCCCTGGAGCAGGAGGTAGATGGACAAGCAGTGGCACTGCAACACACACCACTGAGCACTGTGCAGTCAGACTAACACTGTAACACACACCACTGAGCACTGTGCAGTCAGACTAACACTGTAACACACACACCACAGAGCGCTGTGCAGTCAGACTAACACTGTAACACACACACCACTGAGCACTGTGCAGTCAGACTAACACTGTAACACACACACCACAGAGCACTGCACAGTCAGACTAACACTGTAACACACACACCACTGAGCACTGTGCAGTCAGACTAACACTGTAACACACACACCACAGAGCACTGCACAGTCAGACTAACACTGTAACACACACACCACTGAGCACTGTGCAGTCAGACTAACACTGTAACACACCACAGAGCACTGTGCAGTCAGACTAACACTGTAACACACACACACCACTGAGCACTGTGCAGTCAGACTAACACTGTAACACACACACCACAGAGCGCTGTGCAGTCAGACTAACACTGTAACACACACACCACTGAGCACTGTGCAGTCAGACTAACACTGTAACACACACACCACTGAGCGCTGTGCAGTCAGACTAACACTGTACCAAGGAGGTCAGTGAGGACATGCAGGGTTCTGCTGATAATCTGTTGTTTTGCTAATTGGTTGAGGTGTCCTGCCCTCTGCCCCTGCCTGTGGGGACGTCAGTGAGGAATTCCAGACACGAGCCCCCCCCCCGGCTCCGAAACGAGGTGGGAATACCCAGACTACGACAAGACGCAGAACTCTTCAGCCTGTCTGATCAGGCCTGCCATACGATCACAGATCCCTAAGGAGGAGCAGCAATCAGGCGTCAGGGCCTCGGGTCTACACACACACACACACACACACACGCTGAACATGTGGTGACCTGATGGAAATGTTCATTTATTCCCCTTCATCACCTTCTGTTCCACTGTTTGTTTTCTTTGCCACTGTTTTCCAGGAGTGTCTCTCAGCCACCTTTTCCTGGAGGTCAGACAACATTTTTCCACCTTTTTTCCCCAAACAGTTTTTGGTTTTATGCTTTTCAGTACCCTGTGGAACACCTTCTGTGTCCAGCACTGGAGAACACATTTTTACTGCCTGACTGACCTCCACAGTGAGGCAAGAAGAGCATCACTTCCATCAGCTTCCTTGCAGAAGTAGAGGAACCTCATGACCTGATCTAATGAAGCACCTCTGTTCATGTGGATGTTTTTAATGATACAGGGAAAGAATTGGTCACAGTTTGTAATGTTCAAAGGCATTTTCCTATTGATCAAAGGGGAAAAAATATCTTTTGTCATTTGAGGCCTATTCTACAAAGGCATATCCAAATTAGCTTGACATAATAATGTTCTGATAATGAAAATTTAGACACCACTAGTGTCCAATTCGTTATGATGTACTTGAGTAGAAGACCCTCAGATCCAGGAGCTAATTAGAGAGCTTAGATGTTTCCATGTATCCAGCTGTGCATTTCGCTTCCCCACTCTGACTGTATTATCTCTGAGCTAGTCTATGCTAACCACAGCTAAAGTGCAGCAGTTTGGAGCAGTGAGCAGTGGAGACCAGAAGGCTGCAGGTCAATGGAGGCCCCTGAGGGAGGGGATCACTGCTGATTACCCAGAGTTCTGTGCTCCTTCTCTCTGACTCTCCTCACAGGATGGGCCCGCTGACGTCTGGAGTGCTTATTTTAGGATCACCTCTCCCTTCCCACAGCAGACGCACGAGCTGCTGCTCTCCTCATGGAAAAGCAGGCTCAGTCACACCTGTGAACCTGTACCTTACCCCTGAGACAGCAACACCTTCCTCCTACCCAGAAATCACCTGTACCTTACCCCTGAGACAGCAACACCTTCCTCCTACCCAGAAATCACCTGTACCTTACCCCTGAGACAGCAACACCTTCCTCCTACCCAGAAATCACCTGTACCTTACCCCTGAGACAGCAACACCTTCCTCCTACCCAGAAATCACCTGATGAGTCAGCTGTGCAACGACCATCTGATTTAACAGCCACAATAAACAAGATGCCTGGATCATCACTGCACTCTATCCCCCTAACCCTAACCCCATCCCCCCTAACCCTATCCCCCAACCCTAACCCCATCCCCCTAACCCCATCCCCCCTAACCCCCAGGAGTCCCTGCACTGGCCTTTTCCTGGGGTCAGGGAATCATTTTCCTGTTTTTTCCCAACTGGCCTGGGTTTTCTGTTTTTTTTTATTCCATCTGGAAAATCCACTGTGTTACATGTACAGCACTTTGTGACAATCTCAATTGTAAAAAAAAATCCCAGTAACAATTAACATATTATTTGATTGATTTGTAATTGATTTACAAACAGACAAAAGACAAACAGTATAAAAACCAGTTACATATATATATATATATATATATATATATATATTAACACAGCCTGACTGTATTTACCAATAATGGTCCAACAGTGATTGATTTCTTTTCTTTTTTGAATTGTAAGCCTGCCCTCTCTAAAATTTTAATAATTATCATTGATTTGTGTAGAAGAGTTTAAACGGATAACTGCTTGGATGAAATCATCTAGCCAGCTTTAGTAAAGTGGAAATGAAAAAAGAAACCTAAAAATAAACTTATAATATATATCACTAAATCATCAACATATAGCATCATGCTCACCAGCCTGAGATGAGATTCATGCTTTTAAAAGTAAATATTTCACAGTTTTTTTTCAGATTCTTTACAGCATCTTTTCAGTGCATATCTTCACGCTGAGGTTTGTTGTGTGGTGTGTACTCTTTCGCGTTGAAAGAATGAATGGCAGGAATTCTGACTGTAAAATGTTGTGACCTGCAGACGGGACGGGTGGTTTTTGGGGCTCTTTGCTCTGAGGCTGGCGGTGAGTCAAACGGAACCCTTCACACCCCTCTGTGTTTGCAAAGGAGAGCGGCGCTTCCTCACAAAGTTCCTGCCGGCTGTTTCTAAGCAACGCACAATGGAGTCTCAGTTCTGTTTATAAAGCTACGCCGTCAGATGCCCTTAGTTCCCCGGAGAAATTACCGATCGTTAAAGATGGTTTTACTATTGACTGTCCATCATGGCCACAGATTCCAACATTCAGAAAAACACTGTTTGTGTCTGTTTAAGTTTACGCCACCTTTTTGTAGAGGGCAAGGCCTGGAATTCATTCACATGAATGACTAACGATGCAAAACATTTGTAAATCTAATGTTTAAAGCTCTTAGACATGGACAGCCCTTTAAACCCCTGCTTTGCCATCTTTCCATTACATTACATTACATTAGATTTTTCATACATCTTTCCAACTGAAACATACAACCACTGCAAACAGTTTCTGCAGGTAGCATCTCCTGATATTGTTACAGTTCCATCCATCGGTCCATCACTGCTTGCAACGAGGATGCTTTCTGCCAGGTTCATAATTATGGAGGTGATCATGAAGGACATGAAAACACGTTCTACCCTGTTTTACATATTATCGCTGTGTGGCCTACCTTCACAGTGCTGAAACAGCAGGCAGGGAAGCAGGTATTACTGTTTTTATTCCCCTGTCTCAGCATAGAATAACAGGGCTAACACCAAACACAAATGAATGAGCAGATCTTTGCCATACAAATGAGCAATTAAACGATCATCCAGAACAAAGGCACATGAATCCTATTATCTGCAGTGCAACCCTCTCCAGTGTTAATACTTGCAAACATCATTTAGAGAGTGCATTCTGAGGTAATTAACATTGTCAACTCAGCGGAACTCAGCGGAACTCAGGAAGAGGCAACCGCAGATTCTTTGCAGGGAAAGTGCACCGATACCCTCATCAGTCACCAGGAAGCTGAGCTTATTTACCATGGCAACCCGGAGAAACAGGATGGACTGCAAGTGTGAGGGAATGAGTAGCCAATCAGCTTCAAGAGGGGTCATGCAATGGCCAGATGTACACCCCTGCTCTTCTGATGAGTGCCGTGACATCTCTGATATCCACATGGAGTCAGGAGCTCAACTTCATGTCCTGCTCATAAGAAGAGTCCCAAAAAGGACAGTGTCCACCCCATTGCCCCTTACTGCCCCCTACTGGCCCCTTCCAGCAGCCCCCCCACCCCCCCGCTTACCTTCAGCCATCAGCAAGAGAGAGCCACAGGGGGGTGTGTCTGTCCTTAACTGGCTGATCAGAGCCATGGCAGCCACCCCATTCCTTCAGATGGGGCCTGAAGACGCACCTCTTCAGACTCTACCTGGACTGACCCAGCACACAATTGCTGCCCCCCCCCCCCCAATCAGCGCTGTTGTAAATTGCTGTGCTTTTTAAATTGCTTCTTGTTGCCACCTTTACCCTGACGCTCATTGCACCGTTTGAAGTTGTTGAAGTTTGCTATTTGAAGGTGTATCGTATTAGTTGCCCTATAAGCTGTAGTTATACAAATCTGATAGTACTGCATCCTCAAACAGACCTTGCTCTCAGCTGAGAACTGTCTCATTGTGGAACTGTACACATCCTGTCCCTGTACTGTCGCTATACTTACTGTATGCACTTTTGAAAGTCGCTTTGGATAAAAGCGTCTGCTAAATAAATAAATGTAAATGTAATGCCAGTGATTTTATATAAACCTCACAGACCTGCGTGAAGTTGGCACCCCAAGTATTTAAAAAGTTCGAAATGGTATTACTGTTCGTTCACCCCTCCGGAGAAGGTTGGGGTGCTGGGTGACCTCATCGCCAAAAAATATAATGTTCATATCTACAAATCCATAGCAGCACAAACGAAAAATTTTACCGCACAAACCGGCACAAACGTAGCACAAGCAAACAGTAATACCATTTCGAACTTTTTAAATACTTGGGGTGCCAACTTCACACAGGTGTCTCACCGGGGTTCTCCAGAGCCCCTCTGAAGATGTGGCGCCCGGAGCTTTGTGTGGGCACAGCAGTACAGACGTCTCCACTGTGCTGCGACACACAGCAGCAGAAAGCTGGGCTTGGCAGGGCTGCAGTGATTGCGTTAAGCAGAAAGCTTGCTGGCCATGGCCTTGTACGTGGCTCAGGATAAAAGTGTCTGTTATTGAATGCATGTAAATGACAGAGGCATGTAGCCTGAAATTCCTCACAGCGCGTCATAATTCATAACCTGAACAGACCCCTCAAACAGGACTTTTCTTTCAGAGAGAATTTGCCGCAGAATAGTTTTGAGGCGTCAGATATAAAGTGGTTTTCAGTTATCAGCTCAATCAGACTTAATTAATTGAGAGCTCAGTGGGAAATAAAAGCAACACACAGCACCCCTCAGGATCAGGACTGGCAACCTCCGAAAACTCGCACAGTGCCTGTCTGTCTCCTGCAGCCACGGCGTCTGCGCCGGCCACCGACACAGATGACGTCAATCACGTGGCTCCAAATACTCAGACTGCAGTGAGGCCCATGACCTGCAGTGAGGCCCATGACCTGCTGAGGAGTATGATTTTAGTCTTAATGAGGTCTTATGATACTGAAAACAGTAATCATGTGATTTTTCACTGGACCAAATGTTCACCCATTACACATGCAGTAAATTCAGTGATCCGGCAAGCTGAGCGGAGCACATGCCACAGCAAGTAGATCTTTATTTTGAGTCCGTCCTGCTTAAAGAACCTGCAGGTGATAGAGAGAAGCACGATCTCACCATCAGGCATGACCTCATCAGTACACATGACCTAAGAAAGGAACAGTAAAACCGCAGAACTCTCAGTGTGTCAGGGGAAGAGTGCAGTAGTGAAGCAGGACCTATATACTGTGCCTGTATTATTATTATTATTATTATTATTATTATATATTTTTTATTAATCTAACTCATCCCGAACAGGTTACAGAGGTTACCCACATCTTGCAGGCTACTGCACGAACATCGTCTTCACTGCTCCTGCTAACTCTGCTCTACATAGTGGAGCCTGGTGTTGAGGAGAAGTTGTTCTGTCAGTGGAAGTGCTTATTAACAGCACAGTGCCATATAAGCTGGCTCTCTCAGCGACTTGTGATTAACTAACATTGATCAGGTCCCCACACTAACAAGCCTGTGGCCTCAAAGCATCTCTCATTATCGAGGCCTCTCTCTCCTCCCCTCTCTCTCTCCCCTATCACTTCAGTTCAGTGGTGCTTTATTGGCAGGACAAACAGTGTGTTGCTACAGCAACAATTTGAAAAATAAAGTAAATAATTGAACACAAGGATACAAAGTCCAAGAAACACACATATATACAAGTTAAACAATAACACAATCAAAATCAACGTTATGTGCTACATGTAACAGTTGATCATAAATTGATTGATTATTAATATGCATATATTCCTGCAGCACAGGGCACTCACAGTCCCTCAGGCTATAGCATGAGACCCCAAACCGGGCTGCCCGTGGGGCTGTGGGCCCCTCTCTCAGCATGACTGACATTCTGCCTGTGTCAGTTGGTTGAATTGTGGGAGAACAGAAATGATGTTTGCAATGAATATTTCCCTTGTATGGGAGAATTTAGTTCATTTCAGAAGGACGTGGATCTCTGTCTCAGCCTCTGCTGTGTCTCTGCTCACAGAGCCTGTTCTCCCTGACTTGCCAGGGCCGCCTGTCGGCCCTTTGCACTGGCCAGACTGTGATCATTTTGAAAAAAAGGTGCTCAATTTGAAAAAGACCCAAGCTAGGCAGTGTGCTGTAGCAGTAAAAAAGGCCAACAGGATGCTGGGATATATCAAAAGTATTGATTATAAATTTAAAGAGGTTTTATTGAAATTATACAATGCTTTAGTCAGACCTCACAATATTGTGTGCAGTTGTGGGCACTGCACTATAAGAAAGATATTGAGGCTCTTGAAAAAGTTCAAAGAAGGGCAACTAAATTAGTTCCTGGCATGAAAAATAAAAGCTACAAGGAAAGACTCAAGTTACTTAACCTATATAGACTTAGTGAGAGGAGGCATCACGGCCAGGTCATTGATGCAGATGAATAGTGTTGGACTCAAGCTGCCACCCTGTCTCACTCCACACTCTTCTGTGAAGAAATCTGTTTGTTTATTTCCAATTTTTTTACGCTGCATGTATTTTCTGAGCACATTGACTTTATGGTGTCATACACTTTACCCCCTACAGCACATTGAAGAAATAGACCTATTCTCAGAAATAGACCTTTATGCCAAATTGGATCAAATGCCTTTTCAAAAGCTACAAAGCAGGCAAATATTTGCCTTTATTTATTTGGTAGATATGTTTGTTTATTAGGTTGTGTAGGGTGTAGATATCATCAGATGTACAGTGGCTAAGGAAAAAGACAATCTGAGTCCTAAGCAAAACATTATGTTCAGTAAGGAAGGCTACTACCCAGGCGTCAGTTATACAGCAGAAAACCTTCCCCAGGTTACTGTTCACACAGGTGCCTCGCTAACTTCTTGGAGTCTAAGTTGTCTCCACTTTTACATATTGCCTTTGATTCCAGATTTCAGGGAAATATCCAGCTTTTAGCATGAAAGTGAAGAGGAGGCCCAGCTGTGGTTCAGGCTGTTTTAGCGTCTCGGCACTGATGCCGTTAGGCTTCTATCTGTGGCTCTTCGGTTTGTCATGTAGCTCCTCAGCAGTAATTGAATTGTCCTGGTGGCCCTGGTGGCCCTGGTGTTCCTGGTGGTCCTTAATACAGGATTCAAACATTTTAGTTTTTCTCCACTTGAACTTTGAATGGTTTTTTCTTGGTTTGGCATTTCTTTGTAAAGGTTTTCAAAAATCATTTTTTAAATGCTTCAGTTTTTGATAGCTAGTTCTTTAGTTTCAGTTGTATTTAGTTTATTCCATATTTCCCAGAAAATATTTTAGCTTTTTGACTCTTCAGTTTTGTTAAATTGTAAGTTAATATGTTTTTGTCTTTTGTTTTTGATGGTGAATTTAAGTTGTTTGAGTGTTTCACAGTATCTCAGGTGTAAATCTGGGTTATCAGGATCTATCTATCCCTATCCCTCTCTCTGCCTCCCCCATCTCTTCACCTCCCTCTCA
>NC_050589.1:676704-681704 GCF_013368585.1 Megalops cyprinoides | reverse complement strand
TGTAACGTGTTACCCTCTGTAACGCTGCCTCTCTCCCTCAGGCCAGTTTCAGGGCGGTTTCAGGGTGCAGGCAGGTGTGCGGACGCTGAGAGGAGACTCCAGAGGCCGCACCACCAGGGCTCACACCCTCCGGCCCTCTGCACCCCAGTCCAAAGCAGGACCAGCCCCTCCCGCCATGAATCATTCAGCAGGGTCTGCTGAGTCATGCAGCTCCGCTTCCACTGTGCCTCTCACCCCTGTACGGCCCTCCATTCACAAAAACACTCACCTCTACTCTCACAACCTAGCGCCCAGAGGGAATATTTCATCAAAAGCCCTCAGGGGCCCATTTCTACTGTCATTTAACACTGGAAGTGAAGATCTGTTCCAGCTTGCAAATTCATTGTTTGTGATGTAAATTTATGCAGAATAACTGGCATTATGATTGATTGATTATTTAGTATTACCTGGGGGAACTTGCATTTCTTTTTTAGCATACAGTGTCACATCACTGGCCATTTCTGCAATTCCCTTCCCTCTAAACACCCGTCAATGCCCCCCCCCCGGCCCAGCACAGACCTCTCCGGCATCACTGCGTCCCCACTGCTAGCAACCCCTCGTCTCTGTGGATCAGCTGCTCACAGGGACAGTCTGTGTGTGACTAAGCGCTCACCAGGGAACTCTGTTCGCTGTTTAATGACTGAATTGTGCCATAATGGCCAAAGTAATTCACCCAGATCCTAAAGGCTGCAAATTCAGATCCCAGGAGGGATACTGCTGAGGTGTTTCTGTACCTCTGTTTCAAATTAGCAGCCACGGGGCAGGTGACTGTGCTCCTCACACATGGTGTGCCACCTGAACTTCTATACTGAAATGCATTTGAAAAGGAAGCTCACATTCAGCTGACAGCCAAAGGTATGAAAGGAACTGAAGTTTTGCGTTCTTATAGATTAAACTGTCCTCTTTTAAGACACACAGGTGCTTCCTCTTCACTGTCTTGATCAATTATCAGCCAATGCTAACGTGCAGGAAGCCTGTCACCTTTTCTAATCCATCCAATCACAGCAAAGCTATAAACACACAGTGGTCATGGCTGCCCTGCAGCTCCTCTCTGGAGACCCTCCTCTCCTCCTGCCAGCCTCCTTATCTAGCCTCCAGCCTACCTTATCAGGCAACAGCCATTACCCAAACCTGCATATAATCCACACACATCCACACAGGAGCTAATTTAGGCACCTGTCTGCCAGTTTGGCTTCATTACAGCACTTTGCAATAATAAAATAAAAACTTTGCAATAATATTTTCCTCAAACGTGAAATGTTACTGTCAGTGTCGCTCACATACCACCCGCTCAGAATATGTCGCCCCATCTCATTGTAACGCCTCACCGCAGAGGGGCAAGACCATGACAGCTCTGACCAGCAGGTGTGCAGTTTAAACACGCAAGAATCTTGGAGTGGTGCTTAAACTTATCCACCCCCTCAGGGAGTGAGAGGGAGGGGACCCGGGGGCCTGGAACAGCGTTTCATACAGAGCGGGAACGCACTGTGCTTACGCTGAGAACCGAAACTCGGTGGAGAGGGAACATCAGCGGAACCAGAGCAATGGCACCCTGACAGGGGAACGCCACGGCCTAAAATCAGACACCACCTGGAGGCTGGACCTCCCTCACCTCAGAGCAGCGCGTAAGACTCAAACCCAAACCCATCTCACTGAAATGATCAAACCATTCTCAGCCGCAGAACAGTAATGGTGGACCCTCACTCTGAAAAGCAGCCGGGAGAGGCTGAAAGCTGTCTGCAGCGCATTCTCATGTGGGGTGGATGTGAGGAAACTCCCCCTGCTGAATGCTGATGCAGACACAGTTTACAGCTGACGCATTAGTGCTGTATGGGTGCAGCAATCTCATTCTTCTATCCATTAAAGATAGAGCAGAAATTGGTGTCAGGAATCAGAAGTGCTGAGAATTTTGGTCAGATTAGCGAGGTACGTAATGTAATGCGTCTCTCAGTGTGGGTCCTGCTGCACTTTTTGAGTGGAATGGTTAATACCACTCTTCGGCATCACTGCCCATGAAGCCATCCCTAAATCAGCTCCTCTAGTCCAGGGATAGAATGTCACATCACACAACGTTTGAGCTCTTTTAAACTGATATCTGCTGCAAACCCAAAGCCCCCAACAGCTGAGATAATCCCCCCCCCCCCCCCCCCCCCCTCCCAAAGCCCTGTGTGTTTCACCCTGCTGGGCTGGAAGGCAGTCAAACCTAAATTGGTCACGAGGAATTCGAGGGGAAAAACAGAAGCTTCTCCTCAGCCAAACAGGTGTGGAGTGTTGGCAGGTAGAGGCACTCTCCCCGAAATAAGGGCAGGTTTTAAATAACACATTTACACCCCTCCCAGCTGTGGGACTGGGGTCAGTGCCCTCCTGGCTGGGCACTGGGCCTCACCCCTGCCTGCTTGGCTTGGTGCATTTCGCTTGACCGTGTGGTAACCCTGAATCTAAATCGCTGCCATGAATCACACCCACATCTCTGTGCTGGGGGACTCCTGCAATAAGAATCTCCCCTTTTATTTTTTTCCCCACCTAATTTATGTTTTGTTTTTTCCATCACAAGTCATAATCGATAATGCATATGAAATAACAAATAAAAAATATATTGATGAGAAAATATTTCAAGTAGAGCTAAAGTGATAAAACCGCATTGATTAATGAGCGCCTGAGCACATTTTCCACAACGACAGAAAACTGCTATTGACTGCTGTTTATGTGGTTTTTGAAATCCGTCCTTGAAGCTTTTTCATCTCTTTAACTGCTGTCTTAATGGTGATGTGTTTAATGGTAAATATTTTCACTCACACATTCACAGCAAACCCAACGGAATATTCCAGACCACCACACAATGCCACGCCCCAAAAAGAGGTGTTGAGAGTAATTAGCCTTAATTCATACACTTCATTGCAAACATCCTGAACCAAACTGTCTTCAAAAATAACATGACTATAGTTCCACTGTTCCATTGTTCTACTCTTCCTGACAATATAGCATCATTTACTCAGACATAGCAGATGCAGAATTATTTAAGAGACACAGACTGTGACACAGAGGTGGTCTAAAACGAGAAATTTACAACAGTGCTTCTGCTTTGAGCATTGAGCTTTAGCTTGAACATGTTTAAACAACAACAGTCCTTTTGCCATCTTCAGCAGTACAATGAGCTCACTGGGCAGTGAAATTTACCAAAAAATGTTGTGGAAAAAAAAATCAGAAGCCTTGATTTTGATCTGGGGCAAGCACAGCGCAGTTAGACGGGATGCGGGCCTCACTGTGGAGAACAGAAACACAGCATCTGCTGCAGCTCAGAGAGTCCGTCACGCTCCGGGCAGCAGCTCCGGGCAGCAGGCGCAAACAAAGCAGAGAGCGCACATTCACACACAGATACGCGGCAGGAAGATGGTATCGCAGCTCATCTCAAAACACAGAGGGATGTGGGCGGGGGTCACGGCCTGGAGAGCAGATGCATCATGGGTAAAGCAGTGTGTCTCCTCAGGAGGCACCGGTGTGAGGACGGTAAACATTAATGGATTTGTTTTTTTCTGGAGTTCCGTCAGGTAACGCGGAGGGTAAACCAGGTGAGCACGTCCACTTCCACTGCAGCCTTTTCTCCTGAAGCCCATCGAGGCTCTGCTCTCTGCGAAGCTGCTTCACCTTATTAACACTGAAATGTGTTGATTGGCTCAGCTTTCCCTGAATAACGCCCTGGATCCATGTCACAGACGGACATCTTTGAGACACACATTTCTGTACGCTCACCAACCCACAGAATCAATCGCTGGAACAGAGGGGGAAAACAGGGAGATTTGTCATGGATTTTTCTAACAGCTTTAAGACTCTAAATGAATTCCCCGTTAGTGGCAACAGTAACAATACCACTGAGCTCCTGAGAAACCACTGAGGAACATTATTTAAACGTATGCAGAATATTTGTTAGGTGACTTGAAACGACCATTCTCTTTCTGACCTGCATTCTGATCCTAATGTGTCTGAGAAGGAGTGGCAGAAGGAAATCATCTCTCAGATCAGCAGAGCCTTCCAACCCATGCTCCCTCTCTCCTTCCTCCTATAGAGTGCTGTGTTTCACGTCATCAGTGCTTCCACAGCACCTGGTCTCCCATCTCCACTCCCACATCCAGCCCTTCACTGAATCCAGCCAGATCCACACTCAGAGGGCATGACAGAACCTGGACTAGCTCCATCTGTTTTCCTCCACCTTTCTCAGCAGGTGTACCACAAGGTGCAGCCCTGCGCTCTCTGCACCCTCTCGGCCCTCATAGTCTGGTTCTCACACACTGTGATGCAGCAGACATTTGTCTCTGATCCTCCGATGTGCAGCGGCCCCCTGTTCTTCCTCTCTCTCTCCTACTCTCCCTCTCTCTCTCTCTCTCTCTCCTGCTCTCCCTCTCTCTCTCCTTCCTGCTCCCCTCTCTCTCTCTCTCTCTCTCTCTCTCTCTCTCCCTCCCTCTCCCTCTCTCTCCCTCCTGCTCTCTCTCTCTCTCTCTCTCCCTCCCGCTCTCCCTCTCCCCCTCCCTCTCTCCTTCCCACTCTCGCCTCTCTCTCTCTCTCTCAGCACTGTCGTTCCGCTGATTAATTGAGATTCTGTCGTTATTATCGGCCTTCACGTCCCACTCTGCTTGCCGTTATCAGGCCCGGTGCCACGCTTGGGTCTGGAATCTCAATGAGCCCAATCAGGCCTGCGGTCTGCAGGCACAGATGAAACGCATCACTCCTCAGACAATCTGAAATAATAAATTAAATAATTACCATTCAGGAAATGATTAGCAGCACTTCCCTCTCTATGCGGGGGCGTGGCGGTCCTTCGGGGGCGTGGTGAGATGCAGTGCCGTGAGGTCCTGCTGTTCGCTGCGGGAGAGTAACGAGCAGGTGTCTCCTGCCGGTGTGACACTGTGCTGGAGCACCTGAGCATTCCTGAAGCATCACAATCACTCTACACACCTTTACACAGG